>NC_064931.1:711615681-711918711 GCF_023897955.1 Schistocerca gregaria
ATCCTAATAGCTGAATAAGGGGGAAAAAATAGAAGATTGCCATGATGCTTCCCCCTACAGCTACTCCGTAAAAAAGATGGATATCATGCCCTTTCTATGCTAAGTACCTACATTCAGCTTCTCTTAAGGACTAATTAACTAACGTAGTAGCCGCTACGGTCGCAGGTTCGAATCCAGTCTCGGGCATGGATGTGTGTGTCCTTAAGTTAGTTAGGTTTAAGTAGTTCTAAGTTCTAGGAGATTGATGACCTCATATAAATAATGTTTTATGTTTCGACTGTCTTAAAACGCCATTAGAATAGCAGACAATAGAGCTTTTTCGAAATCGCAGACAGCGTGTTTCCTACTGGAAATTTTTGTATTGTGATTGCTAAGCAAGTGAATAATTTCATTAAGCCAGTATTGCATGGAATATGTGTTTTGAGACTCGCTCAACATTTGAAAGACGCACAGTACGGAAACCGGGGTTTCTGTGACGATTTGATAAATATAGATGTGCGAACTGAGTTCTCCTGTTAGTTTCTTCAATCTTTATACTAATGAATCTGTTCCATCTATACAGATGTAATGTAAATACTTTACGAACACAGCAAATTTTTCTTGCATAAAGTAATGGACGTGCTATGGATGTAGACCGATCGAGTGAATTTCGCCGTCGTGACGTTCAATATTCATGACCGTGAGATTTTCAATCGGATTGCATCCACTCAATCCAAAAATTGCATTTTGGAGCTCTTGTTTTCTCTTACTTGATACTCAATTTGTTTGTAATTGCAGAAGCTCAGTGTCTCCAAATTTCGTTAGTTGATTTTCCTTGATTCTGCGCCAGTTGACAGATAAGATATTACGGTCTACTATTTCTGTTGGAACATGAGTCCTTCGTTTTCCTTTTAGCTGACGCTTCTTACTATATACAAAAGATCAGTCGAAACAACAATTCCCGATAAATTATATCGACATTCTTCACATCTACCTTTGATTTATAGGTACAGTCCAAACTCCGACGCTTTATATTTCTTAAAACCCGTGAAGTCGCCGAACACTTGTTATGGCTGAAATTACTCATAGAAGTATCAAAGTTCTATTGCGACGTATTACAATCTGCAAGAGACATTCCCGTCTCTCTCTCTCTTCGTAGACTGCAGAGCTTGTGAAATATTCGTTTGAATAGCTTGGGTGCAGATACAAGGAACATTGGGAAATATTGCAACGAACCGCTATCAGTGCTAACTAGCAGGAAATCCAAAGGGAACAAACTAGACATACCTGTAAACTTAGAAACATATGCTCAGCACTTCCATACAGGAATTTCATTTTCTAAAGTGATAAGTGGAAAGAAATGTCGTCACAAATCTGCAGTGTTTGTGATGCTTTGAAATACTATTTTGGAAGATTACAGAGGATGACGGAAACTTTCAAACGATCACAAAAATCTGATCTACAGGGCAGAAAAGTTCAACATCAATTCCATATTATAAGTATTGTTATTAACTATTCATAAATGTCGTTGTGGACACTGTTGAGAACTAGAGGAAGTCAGAACAAGTGTAGAAACTATAATTCTGCTTAAAAAGATAGGCTAATAATACAACTGGTATGGTTTCCACTTCAATACTATTCACTTGTCGGCAGTGTTTGACCAGAGGATACTATGTTCAGAACAGCTACAGAAACACACAGCAAGGAAAAACGGACAAAACTGTGAAAAGGGCACCTGATAAAAATGTGTCTTAATTTCTATTTCAGTACTATTTCTTTGTCGGGATAGTACTTATGGAGGAATGTTCGGAATATGTAGAGTACCTAAAGGCACAGTTTAAAAACACCAGCTTTTCAAAAAGAGAGGACTAGGACAAAAGAATTCTCTTGGTTATCCATTCTAGACTACTAGCAAGTTAGCACGAAGTAACAGTTAGCGTACATAAAACTAACTCTCAATAAATGTGTTCTGGTGGATGTTGCTCTGAAGTCACTTTCAGAGCAACTGGAGCAACACAGAAGAGCAGAAAAAGCCGATTTTACAAAACGGGGAATGGTGGCGGAAGGTATGTTTTCGCTCCACATTTGAAACCTTTTTAGGTGAGGACATTGTTTTCTGGAGAAATATACCGGTCTAAACAAACGGAGGCTTGTGAGTATCCCACAGACCATCAGCTAGATGGATGGGACTCCTGATTATAGATTCCGCCACAAACTGAAAACAATGAAATACAGAATCACTTACGTAGCAGACGCAAATGATTTCTATGTATGATAATATCGACATCTACAGAGGACTAAACGCAGAGATAAGTCGATAAGATGTGAGCAATGAACTTCAACACCACTGGGTATAGAGCGTTCTCGACACAACAAAAGTGATCCAAATCTTAAGATATTAAAAATTATTAATTCTGGAATACACCCTCTAGTAATACTGAGGCATACTTCAGTATCACTGGATGTGCGTCACTGTCTACGAATACTGACGAAATGTGACCACAAAACCTACCAATGTGTAACCAGAATAATACAGCACAACACAAACACTTTCTCCTAACCTACACGTGGCTAGCCTCCCATCTGCTCTCGACTACGACAGATTACCTCATTATACATACACAAACACTAATAATCACATAAAACAGATAAAGATCTAGAATCGTTTAATATTTATGTAGCTGATTAATGACGCACGCGCGGCCGTTGTGGCCCAGTGGTTCTAGGCGCTTCAGTCCGGAATCGCGCTGCTACCACGGTCGCAGGTTCGACTCCTGCCCCGGGCATGGGTGTGTGTGAGGTCCTTAGGTTAGTTAGGTTTAAGTAGTTCTGAGTCTAGAGGACTGATGACCTCAGATGTTAAGTCCCATAGTGCTCAGGGCCATTTTGAATGACGCAAATAGCACTCGTTGCGACATTCACCAACTTTAATTAACGGACGCAAAGTTCACTGATTCCAACGTGGACAAAATAGCTTTTATGCAGGTATTTAGATAAATAGGTGGAACGACCCCTGCCCGTCTACAATACACCGCTTCCTAGCTTCAGCTTCCTTTTTCATTTATCACTAGCCTCGTAATAAAAAACTGCACACATCTGCGTAAGGAACATGTTTGTACCCAGACCTGTGTCGTCTTACGGAGCAGACCGGTGTCGATGAACATTGATCTTCAGGATTCAGAAAATACGGAAACCACTGGGGGAGACGTCAGCTCTGTATGGAGGACGTGCAAGGCCTTACCAAATTACTTCTGCAGCGTACACGAAATAACCATGGCAACAAAATGCCTGTCCACATTTTGCGAGGCTTGTTGCCAATACACTGCAGAACTTTCTCTGGAAGCTATTACACATCCTCCATTCGATCATGATATCTCCCCATGTGATTTCCATGTTTTTAGAGGACTGAAGAAAGAGAGCTTTCATTGGGCGAAGAAGAGCACGACTTGGTACAATCATGATACCATAGGCAACAGCAAACATTTATCCATAAAGTCAACGACAGACTTGTCCAGCAGTAGGACAAATATTTTCACAGTTATGGCGATTACGGTTGGTATAATAAACTGTTTACTTGCGTTTTTCCCAACTGTCTCGCTTTCATTACAGCCTCATATACAAACGGCAAGTTATCACTGATACTATTCTGCGTAAAAACATCCTCAGAGAAGTCTGGTCCCTTTATTGCCATTAGATCCAATATATTTCCATCTCTAGTGGTCTTGCGAACCATCTAACGTAGGTACTTTTTAGAAAAGGCATTTAGCAATGATAAACTAGGCGTCTTCCCATGACCAACACTAAGAAATGTATAATTAGTCCAATCCATATGTGTATCATTACAAGCTTCTCTAGTGACGACAGTCTAAATGGGGAAAAAATTAGGCGAAATGAGTTTAAGTTTAAAGTTTTCAGTCACATCTGGGCGTGAGTCCGGTGGTTAATAGGTAGATCGAGTTATAAGAATATTCCCAAACTTGATAGTGAGTCTTGAGGAAATAATTTGGCATGCATCTCCAGTTTTATCTCAGCTGATCCGAGTTTGTTGTCCCTTACGATAAATACAGTACTTATATTTTCCATACGCTTATACATTTGCACAGTAAATCTCACCTTTGTCATCTTCGATTTTTACATAAATTTCATAACCTTCTGTAGTGTGGACTCCACACCTTTTTACGAGTGCTATCAAATCTTGTAGGTTGTTGCGAATGATTCGGCAGCTGATCAGGGTGAGGTGGACGCAAAGTCCCCTAAGCACAATACCCTCGTGAGTATCCCACACGCCATTAGCAAGTGGATAGTATCTCCGATAGTATTGCGCCACTTAGACATTTACTGAGACCCTACAGTTCTCGAAACTACAGCACAAAGCTAGGAACTCACAGCCCTGTCCAGCTTGTGAAACGATCATCGTAGTCTCTGGTTCACGTCACCCACTGGTCGCAGAGCAAGAGGTCCCGTATCTGTTTTGCGGAGAATGTTGTACATTATAAGCTCTGTTGAAATTCTGTGAGTAAGGGCGTGGCGTAAGACTTCTGGAACACTTACTTATCAGATAATTTTTTCCAGTTTCGTATTCTACTCGGCACAACATTCACAGCTCCATAAAAGGCATGCTAATTTTTCGAGGTAACCCGCTATCACTTGTGTTGGTCTCTTATGATTCCGTCAATGTCTGGTAGGCACTAGATGAATTTGCTGACCTTCACTTTGAGCTGGAAAGCAGGGTTCAAATGACGTTCATCGTACATAACTGTGCTTGTCGATAATCAACTGCTGTTGGTAAACCATAGGGGAATACTATGTTATCAAATTCGCGTGTGATATAATAGGTTCTCCTTCCACCGTTCTATTCGTTCACACTTCATTGCAATCACGAATCGGGTTCCGATTCCATTACAAACACAAAACGGGAAAAAGTGAATGGCTTACAAGGGAAACAGCAGAAATGTGTTAAAGGAATAAAGTCAAAGACATCCTACAGTATTCGACCCTATAGCGCTAATCTAGGCACTCCCAGCCCTGTACAGCTAGTCATAAACTCATCGAAGCCTCTAGTTTACGCCGCCCACTCGTCTCAGAACAAGAAGTACGCGATCATATCTGCGCAGAATTATGCATATTGTGAGCTTCGACTGGATTCCGAGAACAGGGGCGAGGATTAAGGCTTCTGCTGTTATTCATCAAATACATTTTTCAATTTCGATCTCTACTCGGTACAACCTTTACTAGTCTATTAACGACATGCGCGTTCTACGAGGTAAACCGAAATCACACGTGATCGTTGCATATGATTCCGTAAGCGTCCGCAAGTCGCTGGATGAGCCGCTGAAATGTTGTTCGTCATTCATAAGAAGTGCTTGTCGATAAGTGATGCTGGATAAACTGCAGGAGAATTTTATGTCGTGAAATTCCCGTGGGAAATAATACGATTTCATTTCACCATTTACTTGCTTCACACTCCCCAGCAATCAAAAATTCTGTTCTGATTCCACCATAACTCAAAACGACAAATACGGACTGGTTTACGCAGGAGGCTGCTGTAACTGCAATGCATTAAGACAGAAAGATGTTCAGTCGAATAAATTCAAAGATGATCCGATGAAATGTGATCACTGGACGTCTACATCACTGTTCTCGACACAACTAAAGCGTCGCATATCTTAAAACAGTAACAATTTAATATGCTGTTTGAATACATAACTCTGATAAAATTATTAATACTGGAACACTCGCTACAGTCCTACTGATCCACACTTCAATGTTACTAACACACACGTCGTTAGTTCAAATCGCTCTGAGCACAATAGGACTTAACTTCTGAGTTCATCAGTCCCCGGGAAGGTACAGCTACATAAACCTAACTAACCTAAGGATAACATAGACATCCCTGCCCGAGGCAGGATTCGAACCTGTGCCCGTAGCGATCGCGCAGTACCAGACTGTAGCGCCTAGATCCGCACGGCCACCCCGGCCGGCACACTTCGTTAGTCTCCCTTCTCTTCTTTACGGTGAGACATGACTCGGTTCGACATATTCATATTCACACATAATCATAGAATGCACGAACAAATACAAAATGATGCTAGTGTTTATGTAGCTTTTTAGATAGATGAATACTTTCTCTGTTTCGAAGAGTGAAGTGCTGTGTGCAACACAGTATGCTTCATTTTTCATAAGGAAAGAAAGCAATTTATAAATTAATACCAATTATTCAAGAACATTGCGCAATCTGATTTAAAGTGACAATCAGAATGTAATTTGCTATATGAAATGTTAATCGGAATTTATGGCTGCAGAGTTTGAATTAATGTCAGGTGTGTTCAGGTCAATAATACAGTTTGATGTGAAGTGATAAAATAAACGCCGGCCTCGGGTGGCCGTGCGGTTCTAGGCGATGCAGTACGGAACCGCGGGACTGCTACGGTCGCAGTTTCGAATCCTGCCTCGCGCATGGATATGTGTGATGTCCTTAGATTAGTTAGGTTTAAGTAGTTCTAAGTTCTAGGGGACTGATGACCTAACATGTTAAGTCCCATAGTGCTCACAGTCATTTGAACCATTTGATAAAATAAACGAATTTCACAAAACAACCTTAAGTTTCCAAATTACTTATTGCAGCTAATGGAACTATAATGATTCACTGAACATTTCGATCTCAAGTTAGCATCATTTCATTGCTTCACTTAAATACTAGAATAAAGATTTTTACTGCGAGAAGATTTAGCGTCTTAGCGAAAAATCACATTCATATTAATCATTGTCATTTAACTCTACGTGAACTCTTCGCGAGCTCACTTCCTACTCTTACTGAAAATAGGAGTTTAGTAACAGCCTGTCTCTGACGTCATCGGGGGCAGCGTGTTGTCCGGCATTTGCCTGCCGCGGATTGTACAGTGGCATGGTGCGAAGTGAATCCTAGTCTTGCCTCTCGGGCTGTATCTATATATGTCGCGCAGCGGACGCTCAAGGGAATACCTGGCGTCATTCGCCCTACTCCCACGGTAGCCGCCTCTATTTCAGTTAGCAATGCCGAAGGAAGCAGATGCGTTACTCAGGTCTCGCGCGACTGGTGCGCATGCGCCAGCGGCCCCCGCGCCAGCTGGCCGCTGTTCGGTGGGGCTTGCCCCGCCGGCGTCCTGCCATCAGCCTGCGTCTCTACGACGACCCGACCCGCCGAGGAGGGAACTAATATTACCCTCGTTGCGGAGCAGCCCTGTTGCACTGCTAGGCCATTGAAGCACCGCAACCTTAAGAAGACGGCGAACTAAACCTGTCCCACACACTGTCCAGTATTACACACGAAAATAAAGATTAACACATATCCCAACCCTCCGAAGATGAAGGAAATGAATAACGGTAAGCACTTCACCGACCAGCTGTACACAGCCTGAAGAAGTGGAAGTAGGTAGCAGCCTCTAAACGACCACTTTCTCGGACACATATATTTTATAACATAGTTGCGCATTAATTTAGAATCTTCGTAATTTTTGTATGCATGTAGTTGGTTAAAATCAAAAAATAAAGTTTTATCTCGATTGTACTTAACCTTTGCATGTAGAATTTTCGGAACTGAACTGACAGTAGAACCTGACCTCCGAACTACAACTTTAAGAATCCTTGTATTCGTTATTATTTATATCCAGGCCTTGAAATTTGTTATATCTATATTATTTAATAGGTTTCCTCACGTACTGTAACCAAAACTTTCTGACATTAATATAACAGAGGTTTTAGTTGTAAATTTACTTTTCTGCAAATTACTCGAAAACTATTAGAGGTATCTCAATGGGATTACATAATTAATGTTTTCATGTTGAACTGAAGCTTCATTCACATTTACATATTTCTAACACTTACGGCTTAAATTTGTCTAAAAAATGCCGATTAAGACCAAAATGTTTCTTTATCACATTGAGACTTGTACCAGTTAACTTTGACATACGTCTGCACATAATGATGAATTTTTGGGTTTCTAGCTTTATTATTTAGCTCCACTTGTTTTTTCTTTAAACGATGTATTTAAGGAAAAATAATGACCTGATCATTCTGAGATTTCAAAGTTTACAAATTAATACTGAAGCACATCCTAACAAAGTTTGGATAAGCAATTTTAACTTTTAATTTCATTCAGAGATTATGGTGCAATACTTGTGTGATACGCACAGACACGTTGTGGTGACGTGGCGCTGCTAGCAATGAACTGGGATAAGTCCCGACACACTCGCTCGCCTCTGCATCTCTTCAATGATACAGCGCTTGTTTCACAACAAACTCGACTTATTTTTATTGCATTGGTATTTTTTCCATTTTCTAACTGATCTGATGATGGGCAGTAATTGGAAACTGATCATTGTGAATTGTATAGTTTATGTGATCAAGACGGCCTTTTTATAAAAAAAAATCCTCGTTGTTCTTAGAAGTTATTTTGCATGCATTTTCAGTTCTTCTAGAACTAGCCTTTCACCTGTTGCGTGGTTAAGCACCACGCTCAGGAATGCTCTGGGTCCTCTGTAATATTGTCACTCACATCAAATAAAACTTTTACAAGAAGCATAATAGTTCTCAGAATTTTTCATATTGGTGGAATTTAATAATTGGTATCTTAGTTAACGCTGCAAAAGAAGATATAACAAGAGTAGGTGGCTTTCATTCTTTGAAAACTTTATTGGAGTCGGTGGATAATATCCGTTTTGCTACCTACAACTCTCTAGTCCTTTTTTCTTCAACGAATACAGGGCATCCAGCTTTCCTCACAGAACTGTGGCACGAGCAGGTAGCATATCACGATAATAACGACTATGTATTTTGTAGTCCCTAGAAAGACACTAATTATCACCTACTCGCTGCTTAGCCTTTACACATGAAGATAGTGAGTCCTCAATGTTAGCCCGCATTTACAGCAGCACATGCGATTTCTTATCTGTATCACGGATCAAGCATACCTTAAAGATATTCCGGAGAATCAAGAGCTATTATAAAGGGACCCGTTTCCTCTGGTTCGAGAATGACCCTTTCAATCAAATATGTTTTCTATATAGCAAACGCTTCACGCCATCAATTATGCGTATCGCAGATTCCCATAGACACAATCGTATGCCAAGGCACGAAAAGCTTAGTGGAATGAACAGTGCTATGTCTTTTGACCATGACAGAGTATTCACCTTGAATTTTAAGCTTCAGAAGGCTTTCTAGTTGCTGATATGCTGATGTCTCAATTACAAGGCTGAATTGTCACATACTGCCACATACAACTTTTATCTAAGACATTTTATATACAGCACTCCGCCTTTAGGCTACAAGTGCCACATCGGGACCATCCGACCGCCATGTCATTCTGAGATGAGGATGCGCATGAGAGGGGCGTGTGGCCAGCACAAGGTCTCCTTGGCCGTTATGATCGTTTTCTTTGACCGTAGCCGCTACTATTCGGTCGAGTAGTTCCTCAATTGGAATTTCGAGGCTGAGTGAACCCCGAAAAAATGGCAACAGGGCATGGCTGCCTGGATGGTCACCCATCCAAGTGCTGACAACGCCCGACAGCGCTTAACTTCGGTGACCTCACGGTAACCGGTGTATGCGCTGCGGCAAGGTCGTTGCCAAATATTTAAGATCCAATGCAAAAAAGCAGATTTGACCTCTTTGAAGTGGTCCATATCGAAAATGGTATCAGTGACCATGAGACAATTATACCACCAATGAAGACCAAAGTACAAAGGGTGACTTAAACAAGCATAATGATCCATATGTTCAGCAAACTAGATAGCGGAGCAGTAGTGCCATATCTCGATGACGAACCTGAAACCTTAAACTCAAAAGAGGAGCATGTACATGCACTATATCACAAGTTAAATTGACCATGCTCTGGACAGATATGTACCCAGTAGAACAGTTCATGATAGGAGAGATCCTTCGTGGTATACAGTCACTGCAAAGAAACAATAAGAGAAACGGATACATCTACTGATGCATCATACTGCGCCATCCACCTAATTGTGTGGTGTAGAGTACTTTCGGTACCACTAATTGATCCCTCCAGCCCTGTTCCATTCAATAATACTACGTGGGAACAATGGTTGTAGGTAAGCCTCTGTTTTGGATCTAATTTCCCGAATATTCTCCTCGTGGTCAATATGCGAGATGTATGTGGGGAAAGTAATATATTGTCTGACTCCTTCTGAAAAGCGCTCTCCCGAAATTTCAATAGTAACTTTCTCTGTGATGCAAAAGCTTCTCGTGTTATGTATGCCAGTGGGTGTTTTTAGCGTTTGCGCTCTCTCGGCAGCTAAATGATTCCGTGACGAAAAGCGCCGCTCTTCGTTTGGTCTTCTCTATCTCCTCTGTCATCCTACCTGATAGAGATCCCAGATACATGAATAATACTCAAGAATCGTGTGAACAAGCACCTCATAAGCCATTTCTTTCGTGGATGAGTTACATTTCCTTAAGATTCTTCCGATGAATCTGAGTTTGGTGTCTGGTTTTCCCACTATATGTTTTATATGCTCATTTCACTGAAGTTCGCTCTTGGTAGTTACGCCTAGATATTTTACGGCAGAAGCTGTCTCCAGCTGTTTGTCATCATAGTGTAGCTCTAAAGTAGTGGATTTACTTTCCTATACATACGCAATATGTTAGATTTGTTTACGTTCAGGGTCAACTGCCAAGTCTGCACCATTCATCAATGCTCTGCAGGTCGTTCGGCAAATTCGTACTATCTTCTGGGTTGCTACTTTGTTGTAAACAACTGCATCATCTGCAAATAGCCTTAAAGAGCCACGGTCGCTTTCTACTAGATATATAGTGAACAGCAACGGTCCTATCACACTTCCCTGTGGTACTTCGGATGCTACCTTTACCTCCGTCGATTTAGTTCCGTGAAGAGCGACGTGTTGAGTTCCATCTGCAAGAAAGTCTTGAACCCATTCACAAGTCCGCTGCGATGCTCAGTAAGCGCGTATTTTTTTCATTGAACGCCAATGCGAGACGCTGTCAAATGCCTTACTGAAGTCAAGGAACGCGGCCTGAGCTCTGTTGTCCGTAGCGCTGTGGATCTCATGGAGGAACAGAACGAGCTGAGTTTCACAGGATCTCTGTTTGCGGAATCCATGTTGATTTTTATAGAGGGGCTATTCATTTTCCAAAAACGTCACAACTCTTGAGCATATAACATTTTCCATAATTCTACAACGTACTGATGTTATCAATATAGGTCTATAACTGTGTGGATCTGTCTTACGGCCTTTATTAAAAACGGAAATGACCTGCCCCTTTTTAAGTCGTTAGATACCTCTCGTTGCTCAAGCGATCTACGTAAAATTACTGCTAGAAAGGGAGTAAGTTCTTTCGTATAATCTTTATAGAATCTTGTAGGTATCTCATCTGTTCCTGAAGCCCTCCCCCTACTAAGCGATTTTGTCAGCTTTTCAATTCCGCGATCGGTTGTCTCAATATGTACCATTTCGACGATCGCACGACTCTTGAAAGGAGGAACAGTGTTACGATCTTTCGTTGTGAAACAATTTCGAAGACCGAATTCAGTATTTCAGCTTTCTCTCTGTTATGTTCCGTTTTGGTGCAGATGTGGTTGCTGAGAGAATGAATAGATAATTTTAACCAACTTACTGATTTTACATGCCACCAAATCTCTTAAGGTTTTTCTGGGGCAGTTGACAAGGTCTTTCTTTCGAAATCATTCAACGCTTCTCTCATTGCTCTCCTTATCACTTCGTTCAGTTTTTGTTTATCAGCTAGGTTTTTACTTGTCTTGAATCTGAGATGAAGCGTTCTTTGTTTTTCTCTGCCTCGTGATGACTGGGTGTTGTGTGATGTCCTTAGGTTAGTTACGTTTAAGTAGTTCTAAGTTCTAGGGGACTGATGACCATAGATGTTAAGTCCCATATTGCTCAGAGCCATTTGAACCATTTTTGCTCTTTGTTTACGTTGCGCTTTTCTAACAAAGCTACTGAACCATGGTGGGTCTTTCCCATCCCTTAAAACCTTACTTGAAACATACTAGTCTAGAGCAAGTTGAAGGATGCCTTAGAGATTTTTTCCACTTTTTCTCCAGATCTTCGTCCTCATCATCGAATATTTGATGCTGACTACTGAGATATACTGAAATTTGTATCCTGTCAGCCTTCCAGAGCAGATATATCCTCCTACTTTTCTTAACATTCCTTGTAGGACCCGTAGTCATAGATCCTGTCACAGCCTTATGGTCATTGATACCTTCCTCTTCATTAACTGATTCGATAAGTTCATTTCTCTTTGTTGCCAGGAGGTCTAAGACTTTAAACTCAAGAGTTGGTTTACTAACTATCTGCTCAAGGTAATTTTCGGACAAGACATCCACAACAATGCCACACGATTCCCTGTCTTTGGCACCAATTTTGATGGCATAATACTCCTAATCTATACCTGGCAAGTTGAAGTCACCCCCTATTACAACGGCAAGATCAGGAAAATTACTAATGATATTCAGCAAGCTCTGTCTGAAGCGCTCTGCAACTACAGATCCTGACCCAGGTGGTCTATAAAAGCATCCGATCACCACTTTTTACCGTATTTTGATGCTCAGTTTCATATTCGGAATACGTGATAACCCCACTAGATATTATCGAATTTCTTACTGCAATAGACACGCCGACACCATTGGGTACTAACCTATCCTTACGAAAAAAATTGCAGTCTGAACTTAGGATTTAGTAGTCATTGACGTCTGGCTTCATCCAGCTTTCTGTTCCCAATACTATCTGTACTTTACAAACTTCAATAAGCGATACTAATTCTGGGACCTTTCCTTGGATGCTCGTCCAGTTATACTACGGCATGACAGGTATAAAACATAGTATAGTGCTGTAAGTAGAGAGATGCGGAATTAAATACGTGTGGCAGTCAAGAGAGTAATACGTGGAGCCTTCAATGACTACTGTAGCAGAATATTTCGAAGGATAATTCACAAAACCCAACGAAATTCTGGCCGCATGCAAAGACTGTTAGTGGCACACAAGTTCCTATCACTCATGGACACGGCAGGAAATCAAAACTTATAGTAGGAAAGCAAAAGCGTAAATGCTTAACTCTGTTTTCAAATGTTCCGTTTTCGGAGGAAAACCCAGGAGTATTGCCGATATTTATACCTCGTACCACTAGATAAGTGATATAGGTATTTGTGTCAGTGGCGTTGAGAAACAGCTAAAGTATTTAAAACTGGTGCAAAACCGCAGGGCCCCTCTGGAATCCGAGGCATATTCTTAAACGAATTTGCGGGTGAGTAAACCTCTGTGTTAACTATAATCTATTGTGCTTCCTCCAACAAAAAACTTTGTCCAGTAGGACAAAGAAAGCAAAAGTCACTTTTGTTTACAAGAAGGGTAACAAAAGTGATCAACAAAACTACCTTCCACTGTCCCTGATGCCCATTTAATGTTGAATCTCAGAACATCTTTTGAGCTCAAGCATAATGAGGTATCTCGAACAGAACGTTCCCCTCCATGTCAACCAGTATGGATTTCGAAAACATAAAATTATGTGAAACCCAGTGCGCACTTTTCTCACATTACTTCCTGAAAGTGCTGGATCAGGGCAGACAGACAGACATAGTCTAGGCGACTTTCCATCTACTCCATCCATATCTGCTGAAGCATTAGCATCAGGGTACAATAATTGGAACCACTTGTAAAAAGGTGTACAGTTCACATAACACAAAATACAAAAAATAGCTAAAAATCGAAGTTGACGGCAGTGAGAATTTTTATCATAAATGGAACTGTATGTCGAAAGGAAAATCGCGTAGAAAATGGAAGTAGAGTGTTTATCGCAAGAGACAATAAACTCGGATCAGCTGAGATACAAATTGAAGCTGCAGGGCAGAATATTTGGGCAGGACTCAGTATCAAGTGTTGCATATCGTATAACTACATCCAACTATTAACAACAGGGCACACCGCCAGATATAACCGAAAACTCGTGTCGCTGAACTGAATTATCTATTAGTCAACGAACTCACGCCCAGATGTAACCAAAAACCCTGAAGACATTCTCATCTCCTTAAAAGTATGTTCCCAATTAATACTACAATCATTGGAAGAGATTTTAATCATAGAGTTATGCACAGGAACAATTAAACGTTTATAAGTTTCGGTCAGGGTGAGACACGTCGCTAACCATTGCTAAATGGCTTTCCTAAAAAGCTCCTAGTTTGGATATATCGGATGCCCGGTCTTTCGCAACAGGAATATATTGGGTGTAATGGCAATAAGTGGACTAGCCGTGTCAGAGGATGCTCATACTCATAACGGTGCCACTGACTTTGAGATGGTTGTATAAGAGGCAACCCGTCAAAACGAGACATTTGCGATAACCGTAAGTAAACTGCTTATTAATTTAAGAGTAATTGCCGTAACTGTAAAAACATTTATCTTGCTCTGAGACAAGTCTTTCAACTCCCTTATTGAATAACGTTTGCCGTTGGCTATGGTAGCATTATGTGCCCTGGCGTGCTCCTCTTCTGAAGAAGGAAATCGATGGCCACTAGTCTTTGTTCATTCCTCTGAAAACATGGAAATCACATGGGAAGAGATCGGGATCGAATGGAGGATGTGTAAATGTTTAAATCGCAACTTCTACAACGTACTCAAAACAAAAGTAACAGTATATGACGGCCATTTAGTTCCCAAGGTTATTTCGACTGAAGAAGATACTTGATAATCCTTACACATCCAACATACCGACCCGAACTGTCCCCTTGCGATTTCCATTCTTTCGGGGCCCTGAAAGAGATGTTTGAAACCGTAGATTTTCTTGTGACGCAGAGACACAGAAGATGGGTACAGACGTGATACCTGACACACGTGTCTGTAAAATTGTATTACGAGACAAGATATAAATGAAACAGACAGTTGAAACTGGGAAGTGGTAGTTTAAAGACGTACGGTGAGACGGGTCGGTTTATTAGTGAAGAAACTGATAATTTAGCGGAAGTGGGGAGTATTCTGTGTTGCAAATACTTGGAATGTGTAACATGGATAATAGAATTGCAGTTCTGTGACAATGGAATCGGCTTGACCATGCAATGACGGGTGAAACGAAGAAGTTTCCATCTAATTACCATAACACCATCGTTCAAGTGAAGTAACAATTATTAAGAGTTGACACTATTTTTTAAAATTATCAGCAGAGAAAAGAAGACAAAAAGGAAAGGAGACGTAATAGTTAAGATCAAAGAACTGAAGATTCAGCAGAACATCCTCTAGATAATCTTCTGTTTCCTGCGTCGAAGGTTCCAAAAATCGACAGTGTGACAAAGGACCAATCGTCTTCAGAATACGAGAACCTACTCTACACCACCAGAGACTCTGTACAAAACAGATAAACATGTTATTTGAACTATGGAAACAAGAGCTAGAAGGAATTACCATTGTTGTCAGAGAACTTTACAAAGGACGACGATGCAGAAAAGCAACAGTGTGAAATAATAGCATTTTTCAACATCTTCATCTACATCTACATGGATACTCTGCAAAACGCACCCAAGTAACTGGCACAGGGTTTATCGAACCACCTTGACAATAATACTGTATTATTCCACTATCGAACACCACGCAAAAAATTCGAACACTTATTTATTTCTGTACACGCTCTGATTTGCCTTATTTTATTATGATGATTGATCTCCCGATGAATGTCAGCGTCAACAAAATGTTTTCGGGTTCGGACAAGATTTAAACTTCATGACAAGATTCCACCGCAGAGAAAAAAGCCCCTCTTTTTTTAATTGCGTATACCCAAAATCCTGCATCATTTCAGTGACACACTTTTCTCTATTTCTCCATAATACAATACGAGCTGTTCTTCGTTGAACTTTCTCAATGTAATCCGTTAATTCTATCGTTTAAGGATTCCAAATCGAGCTGAAGTACTCCAAAAGAGAACGTACAAGCGTGGTCTAGGCAACCTCTTTAGCAGTTCTGCCATTACGTCGAAGTCTTCTGTTCTTTCCATTTTCAATTGTTCATGACCGTAATTTCTATGTATTTAGTTGACTTTTCTGCCTTTATATTAGACTGATTTACCGTGTAACCGACGTTTAACGGATTCGTTTTAGCACTCATGTGGATAACCACACACATTTCCTTATTTAGTGTCAGTTTCCTATTTTAGTATGATTCAGATATTTTTTCTAAATCATTTTGCAATTTCTTTTGATCTTCTGAAGAGTTTAACTGTACGATAAACGACATCATCGATTGCAGAAACTCTTTCTCGGCTGCTCAGATTGTCTCCTAAGTCATGTATATAGATAGGAAACAGCAGTCGCTCTTTAACAGTACCGTGGGGTATGCCAGAAATCCCTTCTGTTTTATTCGATGACTTTCAGTTAGTTACTACGAGCTGTGACATCTAACAGGAATTCACAAATCCTGCAGATAACTGAGACGATATTCCATCAACAAGCATTTTCACTACAAGCTACGAATTTGTCAACTCGTATTGGCCGAATCTCATTAAATAACAATTGATGTTTCAAATCATTAAATTCTCCCTCTATTGCGGACTAGGCGACATTCCAAGTCCCAAATCGCAATATGTGTGTCATAACTCAGTAATAAAGGAGAAAATAGCCCAACATTGCTTCGATGTGTGTCCTTACAGCTTGTGCATTATAAGGATTGCTACGATCCTCTGTCTGTGTTAAATTTCCACATTCTGCTTCGCGTAAGGGCTCATGAACTAAAGTAGTTGCCCGTGCACCAATTCCGGGTTCGCAATAATTCCTATTGTTGTTATGATCGAAACACGCATTTTTCATTTCACTTCCTTCGGTTTCCATTAATTTAGAGATGTCCTGTACTGCTCTCGTTATGCGGTGCAGTTTTTTTTAAACGCCTCCTCAGCCAAACTTGGGTAGTCGTCTTTGTACTTACCATACGTTTTGCTGTTAATGTATTATATTTTGCCTACGGATTACTACTTTATAGTTTATGTCACAGAGCAAGTTGTCTCAAATTCTAATGAGTGTGGTAATGTCCTTTGAAATCTCAGTTATAGATATACAATTCGGTTTACAAGTGCTAAGGGCTCCCTCATGTATCATTGTTAACATACTGTTTGACACTGATACGCGTTTCACAACGCTTTGCATGCATGTATATTTCTTATAGAACTAGCCAGTAACACTGCGAAAGAAGATGTAAAAGTGTACGTTGCTCTAATTCTTTGTAAACGTTATTGGAGTCCGCGTACAATATCCGTTTTGCTACCATCGTCTCCTCTGTCCTTTTCTATTCAACGAATATAGGGTGTCCAGCTCACTCCACAGAATTGTGAGACGAACAGGTGGCATAACACGATAATGATGGGGAGGTTTTTTGTACTCCCTGAGAAGTCACTAAATATCACCTACTCGCTGCTTAACTTTTACACATGAAGATAGTGTGGCCATAATTTTGTCTCTCATTTATAGTCCTACATAGGACTATCTGTCTGTAAAACGTATAATGGCTGCCTAAAGATGTTCTGGTGTATTAAGTGTTATTATAAAGGGGTTTATTTTCACTGGTTCGCCATTGGCCCTTTTAATTAAACATATTTTTTTCTGTAGCGAACTCTTCTAGCCAACAATTCTGCATATCGCTGATTCCTATCAGCAAAACGTTGTGCCAAGGCACGGCACGTTCAGTGGAATGAACAGTGCTGTGTCTTTTGACCATGACAGAGCATTAATCTGGAATGCTTTCTCCGTGCTAATATGTTGATGTCAGACTTAGGAGGAAGGGACTGTGTGTGGAGGTCATACAAGGTTTCTTTGGGGGGTTAGGTGACCCTCCATTCAATCCAGATAACAACAGCCCTACGAAACCCAGACATACCCGTGTAAGACCCCCAAGAAATGCCTCTCACAGATCAGAATATTAAAATTCTGGCGTCGGAAGCTCTCCTACAAAGAAATGAAGCTCACATATTATTAGACACAGAAAATTGTTGGGTACCTGAACTTAATAGTACAACACCTTCGGAGTAAATTCAAACATGTACTAAAAGAATACGTGCATTTGATACAGAAGGCATGAAACTCCAGTTCGCTGAGGTAGAAATTGAAACTGCATGTGAGATGGTTTGGACAGAACTCAATGTCAAGGATGGGGAAAATATTATGATAGGGTCATTATGTCGACCACTAAACTCATCTCCTGATGCGTCCAAAAACTTAAGAGTTAATTCCAGTTCTGTTGTAAGTAAGTTCCATATTGTTATCGTTGGAGTAGACTTTAATCATCGAACAATCGGTCGGGCTCATTATAGCTCTATTGGTCGTGGGCGTGTTGAGACATCCTACTAACGTTGCTGAATGCCTTCTCTAAGAACTATCTAGAACACATAGCTCAGAATCTCAATTCATGTAGGAAATAGTTTATATCCAACGACAACAGACACACTTGACCTTTTTGAGGTGGTCCATATCGAAAATGGTATCAGGGACCATGAGGCTATTATACCAACAACGAATACTAAAGTGCAAATGGCTACTACAACAAGCACAATGATCTGTAGGCTTCTGTTCAGAAAACTATACAGCGAAGCAGTAGTGTCATATCTCTTTGACGAGTTTGAAACTCTTAGCTCAGAAGAGGAGCATGTACATGAACTATATCCCAAGTTAAGTTGACCATGCACTGGAGAGATATGTACCCAGTAGAATGGTTCATGGTAGGAGAGATCCTCCATGGCATACAGTCACTGTAAAGAAACTACTAGAAAAACAGATACTAGAGTATAACAGGTATAAAATAAGCATAGCGCCATGAGTAGAGAGATACAGAATAAGCGCGTTTCGCAGTCAAATGAGTAATGCCTGGAGCCTTCATTGACGACTGTAACAGAATATTTCAAAAGATACTTCACACAACTCAACGAAATTTTCGTTGGCTGAAAAGACTCTTAGTAGCACCCAAGCTGGTGTCCAGTCACTCAAGGACAAGGCTGGACCTGAAATTTATAGTAGCAAAGCAAAAGCGGAAACGATTAACTCTGTTTGCAAATGTTACTGTTCGAATGAAAACCCAGAAGTATTGCCGAAATGCTAATCTCTTACCACTAGATGAGTGACATAGATTTTTGTGTCAGTGGTGTTGAGAGACCATGACACATTTAAAACTGAACAATCCCAGAGTCCGATGGAATCCATCTCAGATTCTGTATCCAATTAGCAGGTGACTTAGACTCCATGTTAACAATAATCGGTTGCGGATACCTAAAAAAAAACGATGCCCAGTAGGTTAAATAAGCAGAGGCCACGTATATCTACAAGAAGGGTAGCAAAATTGATCTACAAAACTACCTTCCACTATCCTTAACACCCATTTGTTGTTGAATCTCAGAACATTTTCAGAGCTTACGCATAATGAGGTACCTCGAGCAGAACGTCGTGCTCCATGTCAAGCAGCATGGATACGGAAAACACAAAAAATGTTCAAATGTGTGTGGAATCTCATAAGACTTAACTACTAAGTTCATCAGTCCCTAAGCTTACACTACTTAACGTAAATTATCCTAAGGACAAACACACACACACACACACCCATGCCCGAGGGAGGACTCGAACCTCCGCGGGGCCAGCCACACAGTCCATGACTGAAGATCCTGAGACCACTCGGCTAATCCCGCGAGGCTCGGGAAACAATAATCATGTGTAACTCAACTCTTGCTTTTGCTACATGACATCCTGAAAGTTATTAATCGAGACATTCTTCATATACCTAAATGAATACCGAAAAGCATTTGACTCAGGTATGATACCTTCGCTTATTATCAAAAGTACGATCATATGGGGTATAAGGCGAAATGTGTGACTCGATTGAGGATTACTTGGTAGGGAAGACGCAGCGCGTTATCTCGGATGGGGAGTCATCCACAGATGTAGAAGTAACTTCGGATGTACCCCACGTGATTGTGGGGGTTCCATTGCTTTTCATGTCGTATATTCATGATCTTATGGAAAATATGAATAGTGACCTCTCAATTTTCGCCAATGATGACGTTATGTAAAACGGAAGACAATCTGATTGAAGCTGTGTAAATATTCAGTCAGAGCACGATAAGAAATTGTAGTAGTCGAGTGAACGGCAAGTTGCTTTAAATGTTCAAAAATACAGAACTGTGCACTTCAAAAGATGAAAAAACTTAGTGCTATGTGAACAGAATATCAATGAGTCGCAGTTGGAATGTGTTTAACTATTTAGTGAGAACATGAAGGGGAACGATCACATAGGTTGTGTAGTGGATATAGTAGGTAGCCAACATCGGCTAATTAATACAATACTAAGGAAATGCAATCAGGCTAAAAAGGAGAGTGTTACAAATAACTCTTGTAACCCGTTCTAGGATATTGCTCAAGTATGTGTGACCACAACCAAATAGGACTAGCAGGGTATACTGAACCTCTCGAGAGAAGGGCAGCATAAATTGTCACAGGTTTGCTTGACACGAGGGAGAGTGTCACTAAGATGTGGAAAAAACTGGACGGGCACATTCTTAAAGATAAACGAGAACTATCCTGAAACAGTCTACTATTATGTTTCCATAACCGGCTTTAAGTAATGACTGTACGAAAATATTAGAACCGCTTACACATCGCTCCCATAAGGATTGTGAAGTTTAATCTACATTAAATACAGCATACACAAAGGCATTTAAGCAATCACTTTTCTCTCACTCCATATATGAATGGCAAGGGAAAATGGCTAAATAACTGGTACAATGGGACGTACCCTTTGTCGTGAAGTTCATAATGGTTTGCTCGTTATAAATGTGAATGCAGACGTAGAAGAATGCGATTACGAAACCTTAGAATGAAATTCAGAAATCATGTCAGTATCTGCAGTTTTCTGAAATGTACATTCATGTCATCCTTTCACATCTCAGAATACAATTGTGTTCAATTAATATTTATATTTGTAGAATGCAATTAACTCACTCTGGCGAGTTCCGCACAGAAGTGTTTTTGATAGTTGGTTGTAAAAATTGACTCCTGGGCCGTATTCACTGGAAGTGTTCAGACAGAGTTAGGGATTTCCATTTTGGTCTTTTGAGAAGTTAGGGGAGCTCCTATTCACTAAGACAGAGGCTCACACACAAGTTCCAAGGAACTGATGTGTTGTAGTTGCCCCATAGTTTCCTGGCTAGTAACTGCTTGGCACAACAGTCAGCATGTAGCATACCTTTTGGTTGAGAGCTTCGTACAATCCATGGTAAGGGTTAAGCCATAAACCCAATTCGCTGTGGCACATAACATCCCTCCGCGTACAGTACAGTGGTCCTTGAAGCTAGATCAGAATCGTTTGCATACTATGATATTTGTAACTATTTAGTTAACATACTATGACCTTTCTAACATTTTTACCAGCTTAATAAGCTTACACAGTATTTTGACACTAAAATGCTTTATACCTTTGTTGCAGTATGTATGCCTGCACGCTCTGCTAAGTACATTTTATAGCGATCCTGTTTGTTGGAGTTGATTTTAATATAACATAAAAGATCTGTCCAGCTTGTAACGTAACACAAGTGTATTTGGATAATTATCGCATGTTTTTGCCATAATAATTTAATACCGATCCCTTTATTATACATTGTTTTTGAAACCAAGGATTAACTATCGTTACCTATGCAGTATGTATTTAATAATTTGGTATGTTGGAACTATGCTGTACATCAAATTGTCGTCGTTATTAATGTTTGTAAGTAACTGCTATCTTCGTGAGGGAACTACGTTTTAACGTATTTCTAGAACGTGGTCTTCAACCAAAGAAGTACGGTATCTGACTGCAGTCAGAGGTAATTGTTCGTAAGTAAACAATGGTGTAAAGCAGTCCGCACCGAATATGTTTAACAATAAGTTGATGTTTTGGCGTAAAGTATTGAACAATAGTGAATGCAGACGATAGTGTGATGCATTTAGAGTAGGATGTCGTCTCACTTATGTAATTCCCTAGCATGAAAGATTTTCTTAGGTTAAATCTGTGACGTAATTGCTAGCACTACATGTTCAGAAAGCAGCGTGACCTAAGAATGCAGTATGACGAACAGCAGCTAAATGTTTAATATGAGACGTGAAAATACCATAATATGTTTACTGCTCGTTGCATACAAGTCTATGCTTCAGTAAAATGAATAAGATGTTTCTCTATTCTCCTTAGGTATGTGAAGAGAGGATAGCAATTAGTGCTCGTTGATATGTTAAAGTGATTTATAATTACATGAGCTAGTATTACTTGAAAGCTTATAATTTCCTTTCTCCCATGTCATTGTTCAAGGTCATGTTAAAATGTTCAAATGAGTGTGAAATCTTATGGAACTTAACTGCTAAGGTCATCAGTCCCTAAGCTTACACACTACTTAACCTCAATTATCCTAAGGACAAACACACACATCCATGCCTGAGGGAGGACTCGAACCTCCGCTGGGACCAGCCGCACAGTCTGTAACTGCAGCGCCTTAGACAGTTGAGCTAATCCCGCGTGTCCAAAGTAATGTAAATAAAAGAATAGTTATAGACGTTACAAATGTATGTGCAATGATGATAATGTGACGTAAAAGAGGTATAAATGATATGCAAAAAATAAAATGATATTCAGTTTTTATGATTAACTGAATTATTTTGATTCTGAAAAACAACTGAAAGTGTCACAGCTTAAATATAAACATAAGAGTAATTCATTTACTAGACTGATTGCTTTCCCATGCTTCACTGTTAATTTGACATAATATAACATTTATCGTAATAAATCCTCATTTATTGTTTACACAGTTTAGCACATATTATAACATACCATATTATCTTTAGTCCGACAATCAACCACATGTATATTTATTGTATAATAACACTTCCGTTGAATTTGTTTGCGACGATAACCTCAACAATGTTTCAGGAATCAGTAATTTTAATCTCAGCTTTTTCTGTTGCATTAATATAAATCTCAATTTGGTAACTAACTGATTAATTTGTTAAAGGGAATTAATAATTCTTTTAGCTTAACATATCCAGAAATCAAAATAAAATTAGTAACCACAACGTAGCCGCACTGCGAATGCTCTTGTAGAACACGGGATAAATTAGATGGCGTTTTTAACCAGACGTAAATCGCCCTGTAGGGTAGACAGAGACCTGGGAGAACTCAAGGTGTTATACCGATCTCTATAATAACATGTTTGAGGTCCTGTATGTACTTGAAATGAAACTGAGCCAGAGAGACTTACGTCACCTGCTGCAGGGCCTGCTATATTGTGTGTGAAGTAGAGGTGAGCATGAACGGCTAGGAGTCTAGTAGTCCTTTGCAGTTGAAGAGTATGGCGAATAATTTAACCACGTATGGAAAAGGTAGCAAATGATAGGAGTGGCCGCCAGGTGCACTGAGCGTATGTGCCTGGGAGACTCATTCAAAATGACGAAGACGCTATTCTGGCTGTCACTAAGAGAACAGGGGTATGCCTTCATGAAGATTCTGATGCACATTTGACAAAGGATGCCCGGCATGTGGTCTCCGGGACATACTAGGATCATTACAGATACGCTTACAGAGTTTCAACCAACTCACAATACCTGATCGTGGCCCCTGGTGCTGAGCTGAAAGGGGGGATTTAACAAAAGACTGCGAAAAGCTAGGCCGTAACTTCCTGGACTTCCGCAGTAAGGCTGACAACTTTAGGGTGCCTGTACATAGGCCAGATATGCAATACACATCAGACGCGGTTACCAAGGTAGCTGACTGTTTGTGGGCTTTACACAAGAGTAGGTCACTGTCCACACTTTTCAAATAACGACAGCTGTGGAGGACCCAGAAATGGCAGTATAACATTGAAAGAAATTATGCCTACAGTTAATTGTTTCAAAATCATTGTAATTAAGTACCAATCCTTCGTAAAAAAAATACCAGAATTTGAAGTGCTCCTAGAAGGCTGTGGATATCCCATTATTGTAGATAGGGAAAGCTGATTGAAACCCGAAATTGACAGCAGTGAGATTTTTGCGGAAAATTTAAGCGTGTATCGAAGGAAAACGCAGTTGTGAAACGGGTGACGTATTTGTTGCAGTAGACAAGAAAATTAAATCCAGTGAGATATAAATTGAAAATGCGTGCGAGTTTGTCTGGACAAAACTCAATATCAAGGGTGCACATAACCGTATATTCGGAACCCTCCATCGACCACCATATTTACCACCAGATGTAACTGATAACGGAAAACCTAAGTTGAATGGTACATGAGTTCCCCAGTTATACTGTCTTTCACTGGAGGAAACTTTAATCATCCTACAATCAGTTTGGATAGTTTCAGTTTTGTAAGTGATGGGCGTAATAATATGTCCTGCGAAACATTACAAAACGCATCCTTTGAGAACCACATACAACAGATTGTCTGAACCCTACTTACGACGGAAATATGTTCTGTCTAGTAGCAACAAATAGACCTGATTTCTTTGAGGATATCCACATAAAAAGTGGCATCAGTTACTATGAGGTAGTTGTATAAACAATGGTTTGCAAACCAAGAGTCAACTTGCATCTGGCAGTCATGGTGCAGGGTCAAACCCTCCAAGCACTATGGTGTCAACAACCGAAGTTGCAGAATGCTGCGTGTTGGTTTGGATACAATACAGTGTTTTGCATAATTTCCTGGTAGTGTTTTTTTAATATGGTCGTTCAAAATACAGTGCTTCTTTTAAACTCTCATTTGTTGCACGTCTTCTGTGATTTAAAGTTTACATTCGCCGAAAGTATGTATATGGAGTGTTTAAATTCTAGCGTTAACGTCCACCTGTTGTACAGTCATCATATGTTGTTTGGATTTGTTACAGTGCTTTAATTTCCCGGCAGTGTCTAAGATTGTTGTCACAAAATACACTATTTTTGGTCTTTGACCATTTCGAGGCTTCTGCTACCTAAAACTAACGTTCAGCCATCGTTTGCGTGTTGTAAGGTATGTTATCACTGATTAATACTATTTATTAGTTTGAGTGTGTGGTATACTCTTTTAGTTTACTGTAAAAATAGCGTCACATTTGACAAATGAGAATGTTGCCTTTCATTAGTTATTATGGGAGAAATATATCACTGGATTGATTATAGTGGTGAAACTGGTAAAGTGTTACATGAGGCTGTCTAATGGAGCAGTAGATTATATAGCCGAAAAACGAAACTCATGCAAAAGGGGGAAATATTTGTGTTACTCAGGCAGAATTAGAAATTGCGTATTCTTAATTAGACAAATTGAAGGGGGAAGAAATAAAGGGAGGTAGGAAAAGGAGACTGGTAGTGCGCGAAAGAAGAATAACTAAGGAATGACGTTTCAAATTTCAGTTAGGAATCAGCTTGACTTGTTACCTGAAATAAGAGAAGAATCTCAGCCAGTTTTTGATCAAAGCAGAGGGAAGCAAACTCGTGGGAACAACTTTAACGCAAGGTCAGCAGAAAGGTCAAACAGAAATGAAAGAGGGCTGCTGATAGATAGCAGTCAAAGGAGGGCTGCAGACCAATTGCTACAGGAAAATCTAGGTGCAGAACACCAGGTCACATGCATCGTATAACCTAGTGCTAAGCGTAGTCATGGGACCGAGGACATAGGGGCCACCTACAGAGAAGTTGTTGGAGAGGATCTGGAACTTATAGTAAGAGGAACAGGAAACAGTATAATATTAACGGTGACTTGGAGGTACTAGGAACAGCAACAGCAACCAGTCGGGTGGGGTGTGCGGTAGGTTTCTCAGAATGGGTTAACACGGCTGTTGGCCATGTAATGAAAGGAATGAGAGGTTTATTTCTGACAGGAACAGCGCCTGTCATTAGTGTCGTGCCTGTTGTTTTGAGTTCTTATTGAAGAACAGTCTTGTAATTTTAACGGTATACAGATAACCTTTTGCAAATATTCACCTACTTTTGAGTAATCTGGATGAATTGAGGAGCCATATTTCAGACAAACACAAACATGTAGTAGTTTGTGGAGATTTCAGTGTAGATAGACACAAAAGACGAACTGGAATCATTATTTTGATGTCATGTGATTTCCGCATTCACGCTTGCAACTTGTCTGCAACAAGATAATAAGACACAGGCTAATGACTATATTAAAGACAGGGCGGAGGATAAAAGAGTTAATTTGCAGCTGGTTGTTAATGCATTATATGATCATGATGCACACTTAACTAAAGTGATCTATACTGCACGTTACTGCCCTGACGCATGTTCACACAACGCAGTAAGGCACGTTAATGAGAGCATAGTAAAACATTTCAAGAGTAAATTAAACGAGGTGGTATGCAATGAGGCATATGCAGAAAGCGGCACTAATGTCTGATTCAGTTTATTCCATAGTAAATCTGTGTCAAAACATGAATATTTCGTTCCTAAGAAGTTATACAAAAGATCCAATGACAAAACGAGTAATATACACTCCTGGAAATGGAAAAAAGAACACATTGACACCGGTGTGTCAGACCCACCATACTTGCTCCGGACACTGCGAGAGGGCTGTACAAGCAATGATCACACGCACGGCACAGCGGACACACCAGGAACCGCGGTGTTGGCCGTCGAATGGCGCTAGCTGCGCAGCATTTCTGCACCGCCGCCGTCAGTGTCAGCCAGTTTGCCGTGGCATACGGAGCTCCATCGCAGTCTTTAACACTGGTAGCATGCCGCGACAGAGTGGACGTGAACCGTAAGTGCAGTTGACGGACTTTGAGTGAGGGCGTATAGTGGGCATGCGGGACGCCGGGTGGACGTACCGCCGAATTGCTCAACACGTGGGGCGTGTGGTCTCCACAGTACTTCGATTTTGTCGCAAGTGGTCGGCGGAAGGTGCACGTGCCCGTCGACCTGGGACCGGACCGCAGCGACGCACGGATGCACGCCAAGACCGTAGGATCCTACACAGTGCCGTAGGGGACCGCACCGCCACTTCCCAGCAAATAAGGGACACTGTTGCTCCTGGGGTATCGGCGAGGACCATTCGCAACCGTCTCCATGAAGCTGGGCTACGGTCCCGCACACCGTTAGGCCGTCTTCCGCTCACGCCCCAACATCGTGCAGCCCGCCTCCAGTTGTGTAGCGACAGGCGTGAATGGAGGGACGAATGGAGACGTGTCGTCTTCAGTGATGAGAGTCGCTTCTGCCTTGGTGCCAATGATGGTCGTATGCGTGTTTGGCGCCGTGCAGGTGAGCGCCACAATCAGGACTGCATACGAGCGAGTCACACAGGGCCAACACCCGGCATCATGGTGTGGGGAACGATCTCCTACACTGGCCGTACACCTCTGGTGATCGTCGAGGGGACACTGAATAGTGCACGGTACATCCAAACCGTCATCGAACCCATCGTTCTACCATTCCTAGACCGGCAAGGGAACTTGCTGTTCCAACAGGACAATGCACGTCCGCATGCATCCCGTGCCACCCAACGTGCTCTAGAAGGTGTAAGTCAACTACTCTGGCCAGCAAGATCTCCGGATCTGTCCCCCATTGAGCATGTTTGGGATTGGATGAAGCGTCGTCTCACGCGGTCTGCACGTCCAGCACGAACGCTGGTCCAACTGAGGCGCCAGGTGGAAATGGCATGGCAAGCCATTCCACAGGACTACACCAGCATCTCTACGATCGTCTCCATGGGAGAATAGCAGCCTGCATTGCTGCGAAAGGTGGATATACACTGCACTAGTGCCGACATTGTGCATGCTCTGTTGCCTGTGTCTATGTGCCTGTGGTTCTGTCATTGTGATCATGTGATGTATCTGACCCCAGGAATGTGTCAACAAGGTTTCCCCTTCCTGGAACAATTAATTCACGGTGTTCTTATTTCAATTTCCAGGAGTGTATCTGGCAGACGCAAGTCCATGAAGATCTCGCTAAGTTATGTTACTATTAAAATAAGAGCTAATTTAGTTAATGTCACAATTCAGACTAGTGGATTTTCTTCTTCCGTAGGCTATATATTGCAAGTTTTGCTTTTCAGAGCGTATTTACATCGAAAGTAATTATTTCGCAAGGGACGGTATGCGGTAGTTTTGTTTAGGTTTTAGGATAAATTTCGTGAGCATGTAAATCTTCATTCTTGGCTAGACTGCGCGGTTTGAAGCTACATTAACTCGTCTTCGTCATATAGAGTTTATGTTGTTAATTAAAACTTTCCTAAATGTGTTGAAAGTTAGTCGACATTAGCGTTTAGTTTCATATTATTACAGGTTACTAAAATTCTTTGCTCTCGTGCCAAGTTATTCGCTGCTTTTGATAAATGTTTCTATCAAGCCATGTGTGATAAATGTGGTTGCCGTAGAAAACAGAAAAGGGGGGGGGGCGATGTTCTGTGACCACAGTAGGCTATGGTTCCATTGGGGCGAATGTAGCGCCGAATAAACGGGGTTAGATATTGAGTCTCTCCCATGACAATGTCTTTTATGTAGAAAGGGCAGAAAAATCGCTGAACAGGAGGCAAAAATTTGTGCCCTTGTGGTTGAATTAGACGAATTTGAAATTATGTGGGCCAAGGGAGGAAAAAGAGATGGATGCTGGGGAAGGGTAGCAAGCAAATGGCGAAAACGGGAACTGTTGGAGCAATTTTGTAAATTCAATTAGTAAATCAGTTTGTCTGAAGTAGTGGAAGGAAGGCTTCATAAAGAAGTACTTGACTGTAGGTTGAAGCAGAATATTAGCTTAAAGAAAATAAAAACAGGTCGGGATCAGAGATCGAACAGGAAAAGACAAATTCGCATCTAGGTAACAGTCATGGGAAGGGTGTAGGCCAGGAGCTTCTAAAGAAATTCGGTGCTGGGTACTCCGTCACAAGTTTTGTGAAACCAAATGCTGGCCTTCGCCAGGAGACAGGAAACTTAGATCAGCTATGCAGGGACTTGGAGAAAGAAGGTCATGTAATTATGGTTGGGAGAGTAGGAGACAGCCTGGCTATGACCCCAAGATATAGTACTTGGAGTGAGATAGGTAAAATAGGAGCAGAAACTGGGCACACAAATGTTGGGTGTGTGGACGTCTATCCGTGCCACGATCTATTCTGAGTAAACACAAAAGCTCACGTAAGTCTTGTTCCAGTCGATGCTACTGGTAGGTGGGAGCCGGCCGTGGTGGCGGTTCTAGGCGCTCAGTCCGGAACCGCGCGACTGCTACGGTCGCAGATTCTAATCCTGCCTCGTGCATGGATGTGTGTGATGTCCTTAGGTTGGTTAGGTTTAGGTAGTTCTAAGTTCTAGGGGACTGATGACCACAAATGTTAAGTCCCATAGTGCTCAGAGTCATTTGAACCATTTGGTAGGTGGGGGTACACTAGACATCGCCAGCACCTAAAAGGAAGGGGAAAGATAAGTTGGCTTCTGTATTAGCAGACATCATATGGGCGCCACAGTCACATAAGGGAGTGTCTCCAATCAAGAAAAGTAGAAAAAAGAACCCGTCTTATACAATACAATAAATAGGGATGAATCTATGGGTACTATGAATTTACGTCATCAAAATATCAGAGGAATAAAAAATTAAGTAGATGAAGTGTTAGTATGTTTAGATGATCTCAAAAATAAGAATGAGATTAATATGTACACAGGATATGTCGCCTCTGTTCGGTGGTTTTCTCTTTTGTGGGGTCTCTTGCTCTTTCTCAGTTACTGCAGGCTGCTTTATTTGTGTTATTCCAAATCTCATACAGTATTTTATACAGTGCGATATGAATAGGGACCGTGCTTGTCGTGTGCCTACGCAAGGAAATTGGCCACTGTCCATAAACACTCGGAAGTTGTGTTGGCCACAGTTAGCTCGCTTCTGGCTAGTGCTCATAGATGCGGCAACATCGCAGCTCTGGAGACTCGACCTGTGAAACATTTGGTGGTGCTCGAATCCCATTGCGGTCCTGTTATCACGAACTCGGATACGCAACATCTGACAGGGCTGTCTTCACTCAAGCGTGAGTGAGGGTCAGTTTACCTCTGATCATCTCTCACTCTTGTGCGTCTCAGGGCGGAAGGCGAAAGTGGAAATGGGCAGCACGACTGACTCCTTACACCTTAGCAATGTATCTGTGGTGCTAGCCACAACAGGACGACCCTTGTATTGGACCGTGGCCGATTTTCCTACCTAGTCAGGGCAAGTGCATAGGGGAGGTTCAAATGATTCAAATGGCTCTGAGAACTATGGGACTTAATATCTGAGGTAATCAGTCCCCTAGAACTTAGAGCTACCTATTTACATCACGCACATCCATCCCAGAGGCAGCATTCGAAACTACGACCGTAGCGGTCGCGCGGTGCCTGGTTGAAGCACCTAGAACCGCTCGGCCACACCGGCCGGCCATAGGGGAGGTATGCCACTCATTGGAGCTCCAGTGTTAGGCAGGTAATGGAACCCCTCAGGCAAATAGTAGGCAGGGCGGGAAAGAATGCCAGTGTGCCCTCAGTATTATTTGAAAGAGGTCTCGAATGAGATCCTGTCGGTGGATATCAAGTGCACTGTGTTCAACTAACTACAAATTGTGGCTCATGTTGGCACAAAAGACGATTGTCGTTTCGGTTCTGAGGACATTCTAAGGTTCTAAAGATGGATGGCTGATTTGGTGATGCTAGCTAACATCACACGTGGGTAGCAGGCTACGCTCACTATTAATAACATCGTACACAATGTGATGCTCTAAACCAGTAACTCAGATGGTACAGCGACGATATTGGATGTAGGATCCTTGACGTCCATTATCGGATGGAGAATTGTAGGGTTTCCCTTAATTGGTAAGACGTGCAGTAAATGCAGGCCTCGGTAACATGCTAGGTGCAGCGTGCACATGAGGGCTTTTTTAGGATAGAGAAACCCTCCTCTCCCCTTGGATGAAGATGAAGTTCCTACCGAAATAGGGGGCGCATCAGCCACACTCTCCTCAGAGAATGCTCGTCGACAGTGATTGGAAGTAGAACAAGTTAATATCATACCAGCAAACTGCAGGAGCATCTATCATCCGTAGTATGGAGTCAGACCGCTTATTAAAAGTAATAATAACTAGACAGTATTAGGAACAGAAATTTGGCAGAGCTCGGAGGAAACTAGAAACGAAATCTTAAAAACAGATTGCAATATCGATCATAAGGATAGGTCAGATGCTAAAGAGGACGTTCTATTTATTCTTGTAAAGTATTCGGTAATATCTGGTGACGTTGTTACTGATTCCGAATGTGTATTAACTGCATGAAGTTAAGCATCAAAGATGGGTTTAAATAGTAATCGGATGCTTTTATAAACACCTACGTCAAGAAATGTAAAGTTTAGGTGAATTTGCAGAGTTTCGTGAATAAGATTCCTGATCAAGCTATAGTAACAAGGTGTAATGACGGCTTGCGAGGAATAATATAAGAGCGTCATGCGATAAAAACATGTGCCACTTGCCGGTAGAACATTGTTTCGTGGTGCTGTTATCACTGTGCAACCGTCAGTCCGTCTCTGACAGGTATGCAATTATCATATCTCCTGTTCGTCAGCACAGCTCGATGTATCTGGTATGTGTTACCTATCAATATCTGCGTAATGCACCACGGCAGCGCTTTTGCTTTTACCAAGTGACTAAATGTCTTCTGTTTCACAGATGTCTGATTATGTGTTACCCCGAAATGCCTAATGTTAAAGTCATTCATTCACCAGCTAAAAACGTTTAATTGAGTGACCTACTAAGCATTTGTGCTGTTCTGTTGCAATTACTCTGAACGTCTTTTCAGAAAATTACATACAGCACACATTTAGAGAATTAACACGCCTTAGACCTCTTAAGAAAAAAAGGGGCTTGAATGGCTTCAATCTGGAGCTGCGTAGCGCAGACAGTGATCAGGCTATATCTGTTTGTTGATAATAAATGAATGGTACAATATTTACGTCAATTCACGTCACTCGAGATCCATTTGTTAATAGCAAATTAAATTTATGTGATCTAACAGAGATCACACTAGAACAGATATTTAGTAGACTCATTTTTCACTATTTTAAGTACTTTTTCATGTTTTTCGTGTATGTTCGTATAAACTACAATTTGCGTACTTTACTATTTTTCGTATCTTTCCCAAATTTTAAGTACTTTCATCCAACTGGCGAGTTGTTTCCCAGTGCCCCCGACGTGCCGTTAACATCGCGTCGCATGAACGTTGTGATTACTCTCACAGCCAAACACAGTAAATCTGTATGTTCTCAAAGGTATCCGAATATTGGTTATCACTGATAATCCACCATCAAATTACTACATTGAAAATGTGGCGTCTTAGTGTATGTGTTACGAAAGAACACGTATCCCCTACTGGTAGTAATTATGACGTCAGGACGTATTAATGACTTCATAGCAAAAACCGTAAGCACTGCTATTTTACAGATTTCCAACAAAATACAGCATATATATAAGATACACCACACCACTATAGATAAAACCTTGCCGAGCCACCATTACATAACTCATTTTAAAATACACTCCTGGAAATTGAAATAAGAACACCGTGAATTCATTGTCCCAGGAAGGGGAAACTTTATTGACACATTCCTGGGGTCAGATACATCACATGATCACACTGACAGAACCACAGGCACATAGACACAGGCAACAGAGCATGCACAATGTCAGCAATAGCACAGTGCATATCCACCTTTCGAAGCAATGCAGGCTGCTATTCTCCCATGGAGACGATCGTAGAGATGCTGGATGTAGTCCTGTGGAACGGCTTGCCATGCCATTTCCATCTGGCGCCTCAGTTGGACCAGCGTTCGTGCTGGACGTGCAGACCGCGTGAGACGACGCTTCATCCAGTCCCAAACATGCTCAATGGGGGACAGATCCGGAGATCTTGCTGGCCAGGGTAGTTGACTTACACCTTCTAGAGCTCGTTGGGTGGCACGGGATACATGCGGACGTGCATTGTCCTGTTGGAACAGCAAGTTCCCTTGCCGGTCTAGGAATGGTAGAACGATGGGTTCGATGACGTTTTGGATGTACCGTGCACTATTCAGTGTCCCCTCGACGATCACCAGAGGTGTACGGCCAGTGTAGGCGATCGCTCCCCACACCATGATGCCGGGTGTTGGCCCTGTGTGACTCGCTCGTATGCAGTCCTGATTGTGGCGCTCACCTGCACGGCGCCAAACACGCATACGACCATCATTGGCACCAAGGTAAAAGCGACTCTCATCGCTGAAGACGACACGTCTCCATTCGTCCCTTCATTCACGCCTGTCGCGACACCACTGGAGGCGGGCTGCACGATGTTGGGGTGTGAGCGGAAGACGGCCTAACGGTGTGCGGGACCGTAGCCCAGCTTCATGGAGACGGTTGCGAATGGTCCTCGCCGATACCCCAGGAGCAACAGTGTCCCTAATTTGCTGGGAAGTGGTGGTGCGGTCCCCTACGGCACTGCGTAGGATCCTACGGTCTTGGCGAGCATCCGTGCGACGCTGCGGTCCGGTCCCAGGTCGACGGGCACGTGCACCTTCCGCCGACCACTGGTGACAACATCGATGTACTGTGGAGACCTCACGCCCCACGTGTTGAGCAATTCGGCGGTACGTCCACCCGGCCTCCCGCATGCCCACTGTACGCCCTCGCTCAAAATCCGTCAACTGCACATACGGTTCACGTCCACGCTGTCGCGGCATGCAACCAGTGTTAAAGACTGCGATGGAGCTCCGTATGCCACGGCAAACTGGCTGACACTGACGGCAGCGGTGCAGAAATGCTGCGCAGCTAGCGCCATTCGACGGCCAACACCGCGGTTCCTGGTGTGTCCGCTGTGCCGTGCGTATGATCATTGCTTGTACAGCCCTCTCGCAGTGTCCGGAGCAAGTATGGTGGGTCTGACACACCGGTGTCAATGTGTTCTGTTTTCCATTTCCAGGAGTGTATATAGACTGTATTGCAAATAGGCATCAGGCCTAAACCTCCATCCGTTCTCTCTGGACAACTCGGCATGATGTTTCCAAAACTAGCGTTTATGTGTGGACAACGTCAGTCTCCGTCAGCAAGAGCTTCCAGGTAGAAGGAAGAACTGTGTAACCCGTAATAAATTATTACGTTATTATGAGAGCGTGTTAAACGTGCACTGGTAAATCACTGCAGCAAAAGGCATTAAGAGAGATACCAATCCTCCCGTGCCCACCATATTGGAAGGCACAATCAAGAGTTTCCTACAAACGAGGGTGGACATATTTTAATCCATAATGGAGAATAAATTGTGATGAAGATGAGATACAGCAAAATGTATTAGATAAAAGTTGTTGGTGGCAAAGAGGGTCACGAATTGCAACTAGTGACCGTGAGGTTGTAAGTGATTTTTCCGGTTTTTTGAATCTCAAAGTGATTTTTTTAAATGGGGACCCTATTTTTTATTTAAGATTTGGAATAAGTGGAAAACTTTACGTATAAAATGATACATTATTCAAGATCATGGCTAGTTCAGTGAAGGTCCGATAAGTAAATACGGTTTTACTTCAACACAGGAGGGATAAAGCATGGAAATGCTGAATGATTGTTAGCTATCTATTCAGGCGAGGTACGAACGAATACCATAAGTTTCCGCACTTCCGCGAATGTATAGTAGACCAGTCGATCGATTACTAGCATATGCCAAAAGATATATGTGGAGCTGCAATGGAATACACGATTGCACGGGCTACATCCTTGGAGGAGATATACATTATCATCTAAAATTGACCAAAACGATTACTCATCAGTAAATAAATCTTCGAGAATACGTGGGATATCACAGCCATCAGTTGGACGTATTAGTGTCAAATTTCCGTGGGGGCCATTTTTATTGAGCCACTTGTGTTCAAGTGTTAACTCGAGGGAGTTACTATCTATGAATCTACTCCATCTTTAGTAGAACAGTTTCCAGGGTGTTCTGTTAACACCTCCAATTTTTCAGTTCAGTGTCTGCTCAATTTTTCCACTGGTTTTGCAACATTAACAGTTCGATAGGCCTGTACATTCAATAAAATAATATGTGACATTTCCATTTCATGTAGTTTATATTAACCAGTAGCGGACTGATCGGTGCTCGTTGACTCATTGTAGACTTATTTGGCCCAATCTTGCTTGGGATGTCCTGAAAGAGATATCAAATGAAAAGTTACGAAGTTGTCACCTGGCTTTGGGCAAGTCTCATTTAGTAACAAACGATGTGTCAAATCGATAAATTCTCCCTCTACTGCGGACGAGATGGCATTTGCAGTCCCAAATGAAAATATGGGCAACCTATTAGCTGAATAAAGGGGAAAAATACAAGATGGCCATGATGCTTCGCCCTACAGCTGGTCCGTAATAAAGATAGGTACCGTGCCTCCTCTATGCTAAGTACCTACATTCATCTTCTCTTAAGGACTAATTAACTAACGTAGTATCCCCTTTAACAATTCCGGATTCGCAATCGATGTAGTCGTTAAAATCGAAATACTCAGTTGTTTAAATTTCTTCATTATTCATGGTATTTTTCTTTGGGTTCCACTATTCTGGAAATGGCCAGTTCTGCTCTCGTTACGTATTTGTTCATGTTTTACGTATATGCTTATATATACTATAATGAGCGTCCTTTACAATTTTTTGTGTCTTCCCAAAATTTGAAGTTGTGTCCCACTGCCACCGACGCAACGCCAACATGGCGTCGCATGATCGTTATAACGCTGCTCTCAGCCAAACACAATAAATCAGTATGTGCCCAAAAGTATAGGAATATTATGCATCATTGCTAATCCACCATCAAATTACTGGAATGTGTGTGTGGCGTCATAGTGCATGGGATACAAAGCAACACATATCCCCCATTTGTAGAAATAATGACGTCTGGACGTATTAATGACATCATAGGAAAAACCTTAAGCACTGCTATTTTTCTGACTTCCAACCAAACAATAGCATATATATCAAATATACCACACCCGATAGATGAAGCCTTGCCAAGCCACTCCTACATTCTGTGATGTAATACTTCATGTAATAGAAATGGCACGTTGTTAATAATAATCATAGAATAAGAATAATAATGTAATAGCTAAGTGTTTTTGCTTCCAACCAAAGATACTCTGTGTATAAGAAATAGCACAGCGTTGCAAAATGCCCACCTAAAGAGGTGACCAGTATCTGCAGCAAAAGGTATCACACCTTTAGGTTAGGCAATATCTCTAAGGTCTTTGTGCCGTACAGCTGCGACATCGAACATTATGTTAGCAATGGCCGAGAAATTTTAATATCATTTTAGGTGCAATCGTATCCGACCTGGTTGCTGTTGGAAACAGTACTATTACGAAGGCGGGCAGAGCCATCAAGCCCACGGCGAGCACATCTCGAAAATATGCGGACTGTATTGCAAATAGGCACCAGGCCTCAACATCCTGTCCTTCTCTATGGACGACTGGGAATGATGTTTTAAAAACTAGTGTCTATGTGTGGACGAAGTCTCTCTCGCTCAACCAGAGCTCTCAGATAGAAGGAAAAGCCGTGTATCAAACAATAAATTATTACGTTATCACGAGAGCGTATTTGGCGTGTAATAGTAAATCACTACAGCGCCCATCGCATTGGTAAGCGTAATGTAGAGATTCCATCAAACGAAAGGGGAGGACAAATTTTAATCCTTAGTAGAGAATAAATCGGGATGTCTCACATAAATGTTGTAGGTGGCAAAGTGGGTCACGAATTGCTGCTACTGGCCGTCAGCATCAACGTGTTTTTCAAGGTGTTTCGGAAGTTAAGAGTGATTTCTTTTTAAATGAAGACCATAATACTTGATTTAAGATTTGAAAAGAACGACAAACTTTAAGTATAAAATGATGCGTTACTCATCGTCATGGCTAGTTCAGTGTAGGTCAAATAAGCAAATTTCGTTTTACTTCAACGGAGGAGGGATAAAGCCTGGAAATGGTGGATGATTTTTCGCTGTGTATACAGGCGAGGCACAGTTGATAACCGGTTGTTTCAGCTCTTCCACGATTGTATAGTGGACCAGTGGATCGATAACGAGCATATGCCAAGAGATATGTGGAACTGCAATGGAAGACACAATTGCACAGACTACGTCCTTGGAGGAGAAATACATTAATAATGAAAACTGATAGCCGGCGGGAGTGGCAGAGCGGTTCTAGGCGCTACAGTCTGAAGATGCGCGACCCCTACGGTTGCAGGTTTGAATCCTTTCTCGGGCATGGATGTGTGTGATGTTCTTAGGTTAGTGAGGACTGATGAGCACAGCAGTTAAGTCCCATAGTTCTCAGATCAATTTGAACCATTTTTTTTAAAGATTGATCCATAAGTTTACTCATCAGTAAACAAATCTTCGAGACTACTTCGAATATCACAGCCATCAGTCTGACATCTTAATGTCAAATCTCCGTAGGAAAAGAAGTCGACAATTAAGAGTGACGAGACAAATATAAAAGCTTTAAAAGACCCCCAAATTCGCGACAACTCAAAATCATTTCTTACTTGTGTGGCATACGAAGTGAAGTCATAGTAAAGGAGGAAACGAGACACAGCAAAATGTCTCACATAAATGTTGTAGGTGGCAAAGTGGGTCACGAATTGCTGTTACTGGCCATCAGCATCAACGTGTTTTTCAAGGTGTTTCGGAAGTTAAGAGTGATTTCTTTTTAAATGAAGACCATAATACTTTATTTAAGATTTGAAAAGAACGACAAACTTTACGTATAAAATGATGCGTTACTCATCATCATGGCTAGTTCAGTGTAGGTCAAATAAGCAAATTTCGTTTTACTTCAACGGAGGAGGGATAAAGCCTGGAAATGGTGGATGATTTTTCGCTGTCTATACAGGCGAGGCACAGTTGATAACCGGTTGTTTCAGCTCTTCCACGATTGTATAGTGGACCAGTGGATCGATAACGAGCATATGCCAAGAGATATGTGGAACTGCAATGGAAGACACAATTGCACAGACTACGTCCTTGGAGGAGAAATACATTAATAATGAAAACTGATAGCCGGCGGGAGTGGCAGAGAGGTTCTAGGCGCTACAGTCTGAAGATGCGCGACCCCTACGGTTGCAGGTTTGAATCCTTTCTCGGGCATGGATGTGTGTGATGTTCTTAGGTTAGTGAGGACTGATGAGCACAGCAGTTAAGTCCCATAGTTCTCAGATCAATTTGAACCATTTTTTTTAAAGATTGATCCATAAGTTTACTCATCAGTAAACAAATCTTCGAGACTACTTCGAATATCACAGCCATCAGTCTGACATCTTAATGTCAAATCTCCGTAGGAAAAGAAGTCGACAATTAAGAGTGAAGAGACAAATATAAAAGCTTTAAAAGACCCCCAAATTCGCGACAACTCAAAATCATTTCTTACTTGTGTGGCATACGAAGTGAAGTCATAGTAAAGGAGGAAACGAGACACACGTTTGAAATTATCTAAATATCTAAACGTAATTTAAGGTACGACATATTCTTCTCCAACTTATTAAATACTGTAAATAAATTTAATGCGGGACGGAAAGAGACTACCTCGAAAGTTTATGGCTGCAGACTAAAAAAATGTGTCGTTAAGTTCAGTTTTGATAAATCAGTTTGGAGTGTAGTGATAAAATAGAGGGAATTTTTCATTACACACTTAAATATTCAAATTGCTTATGTCATCAGATGGAAACAGTAGTGATAAATTCACACATAGTTCTCAAGTAAGAGTGATTTCACTACTTCCTTTAAATAGTGGGATAAATCATTTGTATGGCTTCCAGGAGGGAAACGTAGTTGCACCCTCAAATGTGTTGCCTCTTTTACAGCCGCTGAATATTTTGGGACCATAACAAAGCCGATTTCCACGGGAGGACAATAAGTTGACGATGGGTCGTATCGAAAAGAAATAAATTAATTCAGAAAAGAGGTATGTTGTGAAATTGCGTACTTATGGAATATCGTCTCAGTTATGGGGTCGGTTTCGTAGTTTCAAGTTAGAGAGGTCACAGTTCATAGTCACTGACGGAAAGTCATCGAGTAAAGGAGATGTGGTTTGCGGCGTTCCCCAAGGTAGCGTTTCACAGCCTCTGTCGTGCCTAATCTACACCAACAATTTAGGAATCCATCTGAGAGGCGTTTAAGTTTGTTTGCAGATGATGATGCTGCTTATCATTTACTAAACTCATCAGACGTTCAAAAGAAATTGCAAAACCATTTGGAAAGGGTATCTGAATAGTTCGAAAATTGGCAATTGAAAAGATAAGCTAATCCACATGAGCGCTAGAAGTCGGTTGCACGATAAATCAGCCAAACCTACAGGCGGTAAATTTAGGTACATACCTAGGAATTCCAATTACGAAGTATTTAAATTGGAAAGAACACATACAAAAGACTACGTTTTATTTCGCGAACTCTTAGCAAATGTAATAGATGTACTAAAGAGATTGCCCGCAAATGTAACAGATGTACTTAAGAGATTGCCTCAACTATTCTTGTTCGTCCTCTTTTTGGAGTACTGCAACGCTGTCTGGTATTCTTACCAGATAGATTTACGGAGTGCATCGAGAAAGGTAAAAGAAGAGCAGCACCTTTAGTATTATTGAGAAATAGGGGAGCCAGTGTCACAAAGTTGATACAGGAATTGGGATGGACACCGTTAAAACGCAGACGTTTATTTGAAGCGACGGATTATCGTTACGAAAAATCATTCACCAACGTTCTCCTCTGAGTTAGAAAATAATTTGATGGCGCTGACATTCATAATGAGAAACTATCATCGTAATGAAATATGGGAAATCAGAGCTCACACGGAAAGATATTACCTTTCTTTTTCCCGTGAGCTCTTCGAGAGTGAAATAACAGAGATTTGTTGTGACGGTAGTTCAAAAATGGTTCAAATGGCTCTGAGCACTGTGAGACATAACATGTGAGGTCATCAGTCCCCTGGATCTTAGAACTACTTAAACCTAACTAACCTAAGGACATCACACATATCCATGCCCGAGGCAGGATTCGAACCTGGGACCGTAGCCCCCTCGCGGTTCCAGACTGATGCGCCTAGAACCGATAGCCCACCCGGCCGGCGACTCGTAAGGGCTTACCAATAAATTTCTTCAGCTTACTATTATTACTACAAACGAAAATTTGATGACATAGTATTCTACAACGATTTAGTCAACGACAGTTCTCAACACCCACTTGTCATTGACGACAAACGATATGTTAACCAGCTCAATCCATCTCAATGTTAAGTTCAGCAAGATCGTTCAGCGATCTCCCTAATTCTATTCAGTACCGCTCATTAGTTACGTGATCTACCCATCGAATGTTCGGCTTTCTTCTGTACCACGACGTGTCAAAAGCTTCTATTCCATACTTGTGTACAGTGTTTACCGTGCAAGTTTTACTTCCATACATGGATACACTCCACGTAAGTACTTTTAGAAGGGACTTCCTGACACCTCCGGAATGTTTATCATAAGAGGGTGCCATCATCATTTAACCATAAAGTAGAGCGGCGAACCCGAACCCTCACGATGGTCTTAAAAGGTCAGATCAGTCAGTCATCGAGACCTTTGCCAAAGCAACTACAGAAAAGGATGGTGCCCCTTTTGAGGAACCATTACACCTGTGGTACGGCTATGTATTACTGAGGCACTCACATCTTCCCAACAGCAAGGTTTATGGTTCATAGAGGGGGGGGGGGGGGGTGCAGACGTGTAGGTTTTCGAAAGTTTTGGTGTAGTAATAAATAATTTTGGTTATAAAGTGGCAGGTTTGTTGATGGATTTCGTGATTGTTGATTGGCAGTTATCTGTACTGAATAATATTAATAGTGGCAGTGTTCTTGTATTAATATTTTAATCCGTGATGTGTCTTTCGACAGTGTATTAATTTATAACACTTGTAAGATATTAAGGTGTGCACCACTTTTAATGTGTTGATAAATGTCTGTACTCATTAGTGTTCACATTTATTGTTCGCACCTTATCAGCTTGTCTCTGAGTTTTGTCTTCTCAACATGTTTCTGCTTTAATACATACCAATTACTTCTGCCTCCTACGTAAGAAATTCGGTATTTGTCGTTTTGAGTTTGTGGTGGAATCAGAATATGATTAGTGAGAGCTGTTGGATGTGAACCATGTGAAGGGTGAAAGGATGTCCTATAACTTGACACGTGAATTTGGTGACATACTATCCTCCCATGGTTTAGCCACCGGCAGTTATCGATAAGCACTTGTCACGTACGACAGACGACATTTTAGTCCCGCATCCCAGCTGAAAGTAAAATTCATCAGGTTCTTTCCCCAGCTAGGAGGTACTGACTGAATCATAAGCAACCAACACAAGTAAAAGCGGTAACACTAGCAAAATTCGCAAGTAGCTTATGAACCAGTGAGTGTTGTACCGAGTTGACGGGAGACGCGAAATTGGAAAAAAAAGAAATTTGATGCACAGGCGCTGCAGAAGTTAAAATCCACGCCCTTACTCACGGAGGTTCAACGAAACATGCAATATGCAGTTTTCTCCGCAGAACTGATCGAAGACCCCTTCTTGTGAGACGACTGGGCGGTGTGAACCAGAGACTTTGAAGGTTGTGTGATAAGCTGGACGGAACTGGGGCTTAATAGATTAGCTCTGTATGGCCTCCTTAAATGGGTCAGTGGCGCACTACAAACCGAGGTCAGATCTATCTAGCTGATAGTGTGTGGGATACTCATGAGGCTTTTTTAGCCTAGGCGACATTCCATCACCTGATCACCCTGATCAGTAGCCGAAGCATTCACAACATCGTACAAGGATGGGCACAATTCGTGAAAAAGTGTGGAGTACACACGATACACGGTACAGAAATGAAGGCAAAAATAGTAATTAAAAGTGGTGATTGATAACTTTTGTTTTTGTTAAAGCCAAACTCATCTCGCTAAAGTGTATGTGCCCCATTCATACTGCCTGTTTGGAGAAGATTTTATTCGTAGCTGTAGCGATAGGAATAATTAAACATTTATAAGTGTTTGTCATGGTAAGGCACCTTGATGAACATTGCTAAATGCCTTTTCTAAAAGTACGTAGTTAGTTCGGATGCCAACTCGTGATGGAAATATATTCGATCTAACGGCAACAGACTGACTAGACCTGTATGAGAATATTTATACTCAGAGACGTATCACTGACCTTGAGGCGGTTATGTAAGTGGGAGCCAGTGGAAACACCATATACCAAGGCTTGCTCGTCTACGTCAGAAGCAAATCGATGGCCACGAATGTCTTACTTCAGAACTTAAAAAACACGGAAATCAAGTTGGGAGAGATCTAAATCGAATGGCGAATGTGCAAGGGCTTCCAGCGGAACATCTGCAGCATATTCAGAACAAAGTTAACCATATGTCGATGAGCATAACTTGGGATGGTTATTTCGAGTACACTGATGAAGTTTCTTGGTAGGACATTACACATACTCATTACAGCCCTAACCGCTGGGCTTACGATTTCCATATTTTCTGGCCTCTGAAAGGGGAAATTCGTGGCCGAAGATGTGCCCGAGACGTACATATATATGTCTGGATAGAATCGTGATTCCTTTGGCACATCTACACACATTTTTGTTACGAGGCAAGTGATAACTGCGAAAGGTAATAGAAGCACGAAAGTGGAAGTTTAAGGACGGGAAAAGGGACGTGTCTGGACATCTAAAGTGTGTGAAGAGACGAAATGATCTCAGAAAACGAGAATATACGCTGCAGCAACCGGGAAAGTGTACGAAAAAGATATACTCGTTATTTTATCGAAGGAAGCATTAGGACGACTGGACTACAATTCTTATCAGCGATCTTTACAGCTCAAGACGATGCACAACAGCAACAGAATGAATTAATAATATTTCTTTGAATTAATTTGCTCGTTGTCGATGCCATCTATCTTCAGCTAATCGTCCTCCCGTGGACATCTGATTTACTATCGTACGTGCGTTATTCCGCTGCTGCAGAAGATACTTCTCAGGCGAGGGAGCAAAACCTACTGAACGTGATTTGCTTCGATGGATCAGTGGCTAGTTACTTTCGAGAAAACAGACTTCACGTAGAGCTAAGTAAGAGTGAAGGATAATGAAACTGAATAAATCATTTCAGAACAATAACAATAACCTGAAATATATTCGGTTTTTCACTCTGACGCTTGATTTTCTCGCAGTCAGATGCTTTATCTCACTATTTAAATCAAGCAATAAAATCGTGCTTACCTGAGAGCAAAATGTAAAGTGAAACTTTACTGTTTCTTTCCGGTGTCATAATTAATTTGGAAATTTATTTTTGTTTTTATAAAATTCGTTTATTTTATCACTTCACATCAAATTGTAATATCAAAAGTGAACTTAACTAACATGGTTCCGTATTCTGCAGTCTTAAATTTTCGATAAATTTTTCGTGTCGCAACTATCATTCTGATCGTAATTTGAAATCATAGTGCTCCATGTTTTTCTATAATTTGTATTAATTATTGAATTCTTAACTCTCCTTATGGAAAATGAGCGAATGGTGTTGACGCAGAGTACTTCAGTCGCCGAAACAGAGATGTTATTTATCTATCTAAATAGCTACCTAAGTACTAATACGATTCTGTATCTGTACCTGCTTTCTATGATTATCTGTATAAATTGTTGCGTTATATTGTCATATGTCATAGTCAAGAGCAGCAGGAAAGTTAGCCACGTATAGGTAAGGCCAAACTGTTTGTTTGCTAACGAATTATTTTGGCGCAACGCTTTCGTGGACATTGGAGGCATTTTATTAGAGTTCATTGACAGTGTCATCTATCAAGTGATATTAAAGTGTGCTTCAGAAGTACTACAGCCAGCGTTCCACTAACACCATGAAACGTCCCCTTAGAAAATTTTTTTCTAGACTGTGCTTAAACTGACACGCAATATCTTTAGCGCAACGCAATCTGACTTCCAAAAATCCCTACGAAAGAATGGCCCTGACTAGCATTAATCTATACCTTTCACAAATCACTTACCTCAGAAAAAATCTTCGTTACTCGAACTACTGCAATACAGCGAGCACCACTACTGCCAGCTAAATAAAAGATTCTAACTACGGAAGGCACTAACTACTGATAGGTATAGTTAGCAAATGAAAGATTTTAATAGAGAACAAACAGTGTATTTACCTTAATAGTCAAAAAATATATGATAGTTCATGACATCCAGTCTTACAAATTACAAAACTCCGCCATCTCTCTCCCCACGTCCACCACTGCTGGCGGCTCACCTCCAACTGCGCAACGCTACGCGCTGTTAGCATCCAGCTGCCGCTGCCCAACACTACAATGGCAGACAACAATGCAAACGAGCCACAGACTGCACACGGCACAGCCAGTGATTTTTATACAGAGCGCTACATGGCGGCGGCGTTACCAATAAAAAAACCTAAACAGCCTACTTACATAGCCCCCATGCTCCGCACAAAAAAATTTTTACAAATTGTTTTGGGCAGTGGCCAATAATGATTTGATAAAATTTTTTCATAATTACTATAACAAAGATATCAAATACACACACTTATTGATACAATGTTGGTCAGAAGCTAAAATTTTCTCACAGTCCATAAAGACAGTCCTGATCGTTCATCACAGTAAAATTGCAGTGTTTTTTTCAAAGCCTGAGCAATAAAAGAAATTGCACTTGGAAGTAGTGGATTTCTAAGCAGTCTTGAAGAAGTAGTGTTGTCCTTCCAATGAAAGACAGTGCTGACTCTTGACATGCAGACAGGTAATGGGCCACAACAGAGCAAACCCACAGCAGAGTCAGTCGAAGTTTTGAAGAATATTGGTAGTTAGGTCATCACAGAGTAGACCCATTGTAGTCCTGGTAGAGATTACGGTATTGGTGGGCCACCAGAGGTGCAGACCCACTGCAATCCTTGTAGAAATAATTGTATTGGTGGGTCATCAAAGGTGTAGACCCACTGTAGTCCTTGTAGAGATGGCCAGCAGCCATCTGTTTGACTGTGCAGGCGCACAATCACCATTGAAGAGTCTTGCGGATAATATAGCAAGTCCATAACCACCACTTGTGCACTCACAAAAATTGTTTTTGAAATCTCCTTAGAACCAGCAATGCTGGCAACCAGTCCCTTGCTGAATTATCAACACACTTGCAAACACTATCAGTCCCTACTTCTCACATATTGTCCATATACTATGACCAACAGAAACGTGTGCAGTGAAATGTAATTTACAAGTTACTTAATTTGATGAACTGGTGTCAATTACAATTTTATAACATGAGAATACAATAACAAAGGCATAAAATCTATCATTAAAGAACATAATAGCACAGATAACATTTGCAGTAATACAGGCTTTACAAAAGAATCGAAATAGCAAATACATCAGTGTTACAAAAATTATAAGTACATACATAAAAGATCAGAATAACTTTTGAAACATCAACTTCACACATGAGCATTAAAACAAAACACAATAAATAATGTCTGAACATATTTACAAAGAAAATAACATAGTATTTGAAAAATTCTACAACATAAATCTTATTAGCTAAACACATAAAGACAGGAAAACGACAAATACACTGGGGTACATAAACACATAGTGGGATAACACAAGGAAAGGATAGGGTTTGTTTTACTGCAGTATTTTGCAAACAAAACTTTCTTTACTTCTCGGAGATCTCCCTTCATTCTTCATTATTTCCAAAAAGTCATATCGAAGCCTGCTTTCTGTATTATGCTAACATCCTCTTTCAAAAATAGTTTTTCTCCACTATACACTACTTTTTTTGGCCAAACTATTTTCTTATAGCTTCTCAATGCATTTCTTCCAATTCATCATACTTATTTTCTTATATAGTCTACCCCCTCTTAAGCTAACTTAAATCTACTGAGCTCAGATGCTTAACTAAGGGACAAGGCAGCAGCAGCAGCAGCACAAAACAATTAATACAAACAGCAATGACAAGAAAATGCAAGTAAGCATAGCGAGCAGCAATAAATGTAATAATTTATATCTAAACATGACAAAGCTGAAGCAGAAAAAATATTACAGTAAAAATGATTAATACCTATGTCACATCTTAACACTAGAGTGATGCATCACGAGAACATACGCTAGCAGATAAGTTACCAAATCGTAAAAAAATTATTTTTGCAATTCCCATGAAGGGAAATGTCTTTTGTGCTCTCTTTTCCAAGAAAGTAAATCATAAAATGATTCTTTACTGGGTCTGTAGACAGAAAATAGTGATATTAGTACATCTATTAAATTTTATTTTAACCAATGCTGCAGTGTAGATAGAAACTGAATATTAAACAAAATGAGCAATCTCTCAGCTAGAAAGACAATAGATATAAAATGTTTCTCATCATTTCATTTCAGTAAATATCATAAATTAAGAACTCTACAGGGTAATCATGTTTTCAAGTTTGAGGGTGCGGTATTTGCGACGCTTTCTACAAAGAAATGTCAATAGCGAGCATAATGGCCCCTTTTTTTTTCTCCACCTGTGCCTCTGACAGACACACACTAATGGCTTTTTTTTCCAGGCGCCTGTCGCGCAGCTGGGTGCCCACGATGCATTATGTGCAGGTGGTCACTTACCTTTCTTACTGAAAAATTTACGACGTCAGTTTCCGCTACAGTGACAGTCACATATAAAAATATTTTCACAGGTTGAGAAGTTGCGTTACAAATCTGTAGAAACAAAATCCTTTAAATATAATAGTGTCCAAAAAATTTTCACCAGCATTGTAATACATTACGCATTTACACACATTTCGTAACTCTTAAAGTACGATTCTTGGTTTCCAACATCCTTTTTCACAAACCAGAGTCCCTAACCACTACTCATTATTCCTTACCTTATTGCACATATACATATTCGTCGACACTTTTTCAATATTTCATCGTAACAGATATGTAGCATAACCAAATAACTCACATAGCATCAGCTTATTGATCATAAACATACCGCAACAGCATAATACACATCATCGCCGTAAAAATAACATCATAACACCTCAGTCAGATCTCTAAAACAACGTAGCTTTCTGCAATAATGTCAAAACCCAAAAAATTCTCTGCTCATTTCAATATTGTCATCTACCTCAAACGTACTTTAAAAATCATGATCACATACCAAATACGTCATTCAAAGCTCTCATAGTATCACAATGGTTCCGAAAAAATATGAACAGTTCACAAAGTACAGACAAAATACAATTTCATAGGTGTTAAATCATCCAACTGTGTACTTGCGTAAACATGTGTCACTGATGATGTAGTAAAAAAAATGTTTATCTCTCAGTTAAATAAACAGATAGCTGTGTAATTTATGTGTTAGAGAAATATGGTACCGATGTGTAAAGTTGTATAAACAAATACCATATTAGCTAGGGCTCCTTGTGCTTGCCAAACACATGGTACACAAAGTAAGCGTGTACCCCCCTGAGGATTAATGTAATTATATCCTCAGGTGTTACAGATTACAGCAATGGAATGAAATGTATCACGGAAAACTTTCTTTGTAATTCAAATATGTTGAAAAATAAATAGTTTAATGCGTGTCCCGTAGCGCTAAATGTGCGTCTTGCTGTAAGACAATCTCTGTGGAAGTGTCGTAGTTATTGTCCTCCGAAAGCTAAGTTCTGCAGAAGTCAATGTACTTACCTCATGATAAACAAAAGTGAAATGCTTTGCATATAGATATCGTAGTTACTACGTTTATTGCCATGATGAAGTAAGTACTGTACTGTAACGTATTGTTGTGTTACAGAAAAGGCTGTCTCATTGTAGCTATACCACAAAAGCTACTAGTAAAACATGTTTTACTTTCCAGAATTATTCAGAAAAACTGCAGATATAAAACAGATACACCGCAAAAGCAACATTGTAAATTGTCACTCATTAGTAGCGTCGTGATATAATCGTGTAGCTGTCACATATACTAACCACTGTGTCATCTGGTATCTCACAGAAAGTACTTTAAATCCAGAATGTATTTGCAAGTAAACCAAAATGTTGCATTAAAATCTCATTAGTAGTACTGGTAAATGTTCTAAGTATGTCAGCCTTATGGTCGTTACATAATCGTGCCACTAACAAGCAAGAATGTACACACACACACAATGACACTGTGTCATCTGTTCACTGTAACAATGCATTCGTAATTTCTGTTTAGATAAGTTCTCTTGGTTCTTGATTGGATATTTAACTTAAATATTGCTGCATGTTAAGAGATTATAAGTCTGACAAAGCATACTAGTAATGTGAAGTGAAAAGTTATATGGCAAATACCAAGTTAAAAAGCAGATTATCTTTCAATAAACGGTTTTACATGTGAAATGTGGTGTAGACCTTTACTCTTCCTAGTACGCAGAGTTTCAATTTCAACGCAATTATCATGTGGTATACGTCGGATTCTGTAAGGTCCATTGTAAACTAGGAAGAATTTGTGACTCAAGTGTTTCTTCTTATGTGACAATGGATGAGCTATAATGAGAACTTTCTGACCAATATATAATATCTTTGCATTTGCTTTACCGTGTAATTTTTTCCTTTTGTCTGCAGCAGAATTTATATTTTTAATAGCCAAATCAATTATGTCTTTGTGTCGAAGTTTACGCGTATTCGGAAAAGGTACAAGCTCTCTGATTCTGTTTGGTGGTTCTTTATTCTTCAGTACAAGAACAGGTGGTAAAGCAGTGGAGTCATGAGGCATTTCATTCAGCACGTTTTGAAATAAGTGTAAATATCTGTCCCAATGCTGATGTTTTCTGTGACAATAAAGTCTGCAAAGCTTATTGATTTCTTTCATAATCCGTTCAGATGGGTTACAATGTGATGAGTACAATGAAATAAAAACAGATTTGATTTTATGGTTACGAAGCATGCGTGACCAAACAGCAGATCTGAATTGCGGTCCGTTATCTGAAATTACTTTACTAACGTGTCCAACTTCACGTAAGAAATTTCTAACAAAGGCGTTGGATACAGACCGTCCAGTGGCTTTACGTAACGGAGTGAAAGAAACAAATTTTGAAGTAAGTTCAACAGCGACTAGAACGTACGAAAATCCATTAGATGTTCTGACAAGCGGTCCCAAGAGATCAACAGCAGCAAATTCTTTTAATTTAGAAGGAATGATAGGAAACAATGGAGCACGATGAGAGACAGTAGATAGTTTCGCCTTTTGACAAAGTTTACAAATAGACAAGACTCTTCGAATTCTCTTTTCCATATTGTTAAAATAACAAGTCGTTCGAAGAATATGATAACACTTTCGTGGACCAAAATGTGCATAGCTGAAATGAATGTACCAAATGAGCTTATTAACAAAATCGTCTGGAATGCAAAGTACCCATAGCTTGTCATCAACAGTGCATCGTTTGAACAGTATGTTGTTTCTAACCAGATAATAATGCCGAATCTGTGTGTGTGTCTTTTCATGCCATTTACTTTTGATGTCTTTCCAAATCGGATCTTTATGTTGTTCATGAGCAATGTCCTTTAAAGATGTGGTGATGAAGTTTTCAAAGGCGACTTTCTGGATGTAAAGAATACTGAAATTTCTCTCGAGGTTGCTTTCTGTGTTACTTTTCTCAAGCCCAGCCGGTGCGCGTGACAGTGCGTCCGCAACAATGTTCTCCTTGCCGGGAATGTAGACTATTGTGAAGTGGAATTCTTGCAGAAACAATGCCCAACGTTTTAACCTGTCATGATTTAATTTTTAAGACATAAGAAATTGTAATGCACGATGGTCACTGTATACTTTTACGTGCTTACCATAAAGAAAGAAACGGAATTTGTTAAATGCCCAAACGATAGCTAAAGCTTCTAATTCAGTAACGGAATAATTTTTTCAGATTTGGTTAGCACTCGGCTAGCAAAAGCAATGGTTTTCTGAACAGTAATGTCATTTTCTGTGGCTTCTTGAAATAAATGGGCACCAAGACCGACTTTAGAAGAATCTGTGCTAAGGCAAAAATCTTGTGAGAGATCTGGATGAGCTAGTATTAGCGCGTTAAGTAACGATTCTTTCAAAGAATTGAATTCCAACTGTGCTTGTTCGTCCCAGTTACAAATAGTATTTTTTCCAGTGAGAGAACAAAGTTTTGGTGTAACTAGAATTTGCATATTCAGAAAACGACGGTAAAAATTTACGAGACCTAGAAAACTGCTGACTGGTTTTTTTGTGGATGGAACTGGAATGGCTCTGATTGCTTCTAACTTTTCAGGATCCGGCTGGATGCCTTCAGAAGAAATAATATGTCCCAAAAACTTCACCTTTGTCCTACCGAATTCAGACTTTTCAAAGTTAACTGTAATTCCAGATTCTGCAAAAATACGTAACACGCTGTTGAGGATGCGATTATGTTGTTCCCATGAGGCTTCTGCTATCAGAATATCGTCCACATATAAGGTGATGTGACGTTTTAAGAACTCAGGTAACATGGAATTTAGGCCACGAATGAATGCCGCCGAAGAAATGTTCAAGCCAAAAGGAAGTTTCCGAAACTGATAACAAACGCCGAAACAAAGGAAAGCTGTGTATTTTCTACATTCTGGATGAAGTTCGATCTGATAAAAGCTGGATCTGAGATCAATGGAAGACAACACTTTTACACCATTAAAATTTTGAAGAAGTTCTTCCAAAGTTTGCCGCCTGTCTGTTTCAGGAATAATGATAGTATTGATTTGTCTCGAATCTAAGACAAGCCTGATCGATCCATTTTTCTTCTCAACAACATGTAATGGATTGTTGTATGAGCTTACTGCAGGATCAATAATGCCGTCGTCAAGCACAGATTGTATTTCTGTTCTAACACGGTCCCTATAATGTGCTGGAATTACGTATGGTCTAACACAAAATTTAGTATGCTCACGAACACGAAATTGGTATTGAAATCCCTTGATTGTTCCTGTTTTGTGAGTAAAAACTGTGGAATGTGCTTGTAAAATCTCAAAAAGGTCCTGCCTATCAGTGTTATTACAATTCTCAATTTTTTGAATTTTATTCTGAAATAACTCATTAGTTTCAAACATGCCGTCGATATCATCCCTGTCAGTACTTGCAGAGTGATTGTTAGTGTCTAGTTCCGTAGAAAATTCCGAACTGTTGTCTAACAGAAGGTAAAGCCGATTAATTTCCTCGTCATGGTTTGAGAGCCAATCTTCAAATTCCAAAGCTATTGACTTACCATCTTTCTCTAAACATATTTCAGCATCGTGAAAGTTTAAGATTGCTTTGTATTCATTCAAAAAGTCTACTCCCAGTATAATTTCCGTCGACAATAATGGAAAATAAGAAAATTCATAGAGAAGCTGTGGCTTTGACAAAAGAATTCTAAGTTTGTTTGTTGGCGTACATCTACACTTTTTCCAATGACTGCACCTTGTAATTTAATCTTGCGTAACGGAAGTGTGGGACAATCTTTCGATTTGCTGCATTTTCTAAAAGCTGTTTCACTAATTACTGAAATGGGACTGCCTGAGTCAAGTACTGCCGTAAATTTTACGTCATTTACTGTAATGTGAATCACAGGATATGCAATGTTGTTATGTTTTACGTCCTGTTCCTGGAGTAAGATGTCCCTAATGTCTTCCATTTTTACGTAATTACTAGCTACGGCAGCTGCGTCGTCAGTTTCATGCGTACGTTTTGTGGCTGCCAGCGGTGTGAGTCATTGCCTATTGTGTCTTTGTTGGCGCGAGTGGTTAATGGGATTTGGAGACCTAACTTCTACAAATTCACCTTGTCGAGAGATCCCTGCTCTGTTTGAATCCCGCCAGTTCTGCTGCAATTCAGGTCTGTCGTTACGATCATATCGTGTGTCGTCATGTCGGTAGATTCCATAGTTTCTTTCTTGTCGGTCACGTGGTGGAGAATTTCTCCCTGAATCGTAACTGCGCGCTGGACCGTTGCGTCTTAAGTTATTCCGTCTGCCTTGATAATAATTATTTTGGTTTCCATATTGTCTGTTTCTCTGATTGTCTCTGTGATAGTCATTACCGCGGAGATGTGATCTTTCCCTGTAATAATTACTACTCTGCCAACGGTTGTCATACGTGTGGTGTCTGTTTTGGTCACGATTTACGTGGTACGAATAGCCTTGTCGTGTATTATTTCTGTCATCGCGGAATTGTGACAGGTGTGACCTGTAATTGTTGTGCTCCTGTTTTCGCGTTCCGCGATTGTCAGTGTCAATTTCCAGTTCTTGTAACAGTCCCTGAAAAGCTTCAATGTCGTCTTTGCATCGTCCTGCTAAAATAATCTGTCGTAAATGTTCAGGCAGTTTGATTAAGCAAATGCGGATGAGTTCTGATGGGCTGTATGGGTTTGACAGGTACTGATTCTTTTGCAACATGTCTTCAAAATATTTCACAAGACTGGAAAATTCAGATTGTTCGAAATGTTTCATCATCATGATGCCATGTTTTACTCGGTCTTGTGTGGCTTGGGACCAATATGCTGAGAGGAAGGCATGGTAAAATTCTCCTTCACTGTGGCAATCGTGAATGACCGATCGCATTCTTACAGCTGGTTCATTCTCTAAGTAGCCACACATAAATTCTAATCTGTGCTCTAGTGACCAGTTGGGAGGAAAACAATGAGAGAATTGATGGAGCCACGCTTGTGGATGAATGTCGTTGCCAGAATTCCTGAATGTTTTGAATTTACGTGTAGTAATGAACAGCTTATAGTCAAAATCATCGTGTCGGCGGGTAGCATATCGTTCATTGTTACGTCGTGTCGGCAGTTCCATCTCAAAATTCGGTGCACCTTGCCAATTTCTTTCACAATTTCCGAAATGCCCTGTGTTATTATTTTGTGCCTTTTCCGTATTTCTAAGTCCCTCTTCCTGTGTTGGAGCGCGAGTGTCCTCTGAAATACGTAATTCTTGTATTACCTGTGTCAGCTTATCCTGCACTTCCCGGATTTCTCTTTGGTGTTGTGTATTAATTTGATTCTGATTTTGTTTGAATTTCCTAATTTGTTCGCACTCTTCTGTATCATTCAGATCATCATCTACCTTTGTAGATAAGTTAGTGAACTGATCTGAAAGTTCGGCTACTTTCTCCGATAGTGAACACATGTCCTCAGTGTGTTTTTCTGAACCAAGTTTCAGAGTGTCCATTTGTGTTGAAATCGAATCTACTGTGACCTTTAAGTTTTCCTGAGTTCTTGCAAGTTGCGTAACCAAATCGGTAGATGCAACTGAGTCCATTTTAGCTTGCAAGGTGTCGTGATTTTCACGAACAACAGTTTGCAATTCTTTTATGGCTGCTTCGTGATTCTGTAATGCATTTTCATGCCGCGAAAACATAGGTTGAAAATGCTCACAAATTTGTGTTTTTACGTCATTACAGATTTTTTGGCATTTCGATTCAATGTTATGTAACTCAGTAGTTAAATCTTCACGTGTTTGTTCAAGTGTGGTGTCTAACTTCCGAAGATTTTGTTCCATTGTGTCTAACTTTTGAAGATTTTGTTCCATTGTGTCTAACTTTTGAAGTTTTGTCCCATTTGTTGCATTAATTGTAATAACAATGCACTGGTGTCTGAAACATGTTCCTTAGTCCTATTCGGCAATGCATTTGCACCGGCAATATTCGCAGTTTGAAAAACAGAAAATGTGTCTTGACTTATTTGAGAAAACGGTGAGGACGCAAAACCTGAATCTACAGTATTTGCAATATTGTGTCCTGTCATTTCGGAATCTTGAGGCGAGCTGTTGCTAACCGATCGATCGATAATGCTTCCCTGTTCACTAATTGTTTCACTGCCTACACCATTATTTGCAGCCCGCTCCATTTCCCTATGCGCTATTACCAAAATACTACTTTGAACGTTAGTGAATTCATTACATGGTGACGCTAAGACACTGCTTTCGTCTTCACTGTCATTTCTCAGTTTACTTTGGAGCCTAGTGTTACGTTTTTCACACGCCATTATTGTCACAATTTTTCACACGACAACACAGAAAAACACAATTTGAAGAACAAAAATAAGAGAACACATTAACATAGCACTGAAAATAATATCTAGTTAATTGCAAGCGCAGCTGCGAAATACTTGGTGCAAATCTACATGCATGCCACAACTGTTTTACTGTACAACAATGAAAGACTGCAACTACAAAGGAAATTCTCTCTATGATAAGGCGCTAGCAATAAACAAAGGCTACACTAACTAGACAAACTACAAGAAAAAATCAGAAGATTCCAGTGAGGTATCCTTGGCTAAGGGTGACATATGAAACGTCCCCTTAGAACGATTTTTACTAGACTGTGCTTAAACTGACACGCAATATCTTTAGCGCAACGCAATCTGACTTCCAAAAATCCCTACGAAAGAATGGCCCTGACTAGCATTAATCTATACCTTTCACAAATCACTTACCTCAGAAATAATCTGCGTTACTCGAACTACTGCAATACAGCGAGCACCACTACTGCCAGCTAAATAAAAGATTCTGACTACGGAAGGCACTAACTACTGATAGGTATAGTTAGCAAATGAAAGATTTTAATAGAGAACAAACAGTGTATTTACCTTAATAGTCAAAAAATATATGATAGTTCATGACACCCAGTCTTACAAATTACAAAACTCCGCCATCTCTCTCCCCACGTCCACCACTGCTGGCGGCTCACCTCCAACTGCGCAACGCTACGCGCTGTTAGCATCCAGCTGCCGCTGCCCAACACTACAATGGCAGACAACAATGCAAACGAGCCACAGACTGCACACGGCACAGCCAGTGATTTTTATACAGAGCGCTACGTGGCGGTGGCGATACCAATAAAAAAAACCCTAAACAGCCTACTTACAACCATACAATTGTAAAGCATTAAGATAAGCACCACTTTTGTTGTGTTGAGAAGTGTCTGTTCTCAGTGGTGTCGACGTTCATTGTTCACGTGTACTCGGTTTGTCCGTGAATTCAGCTCTCTGAACATGATTCTGATTTCGTACATAGTAATTACTTATGCCTCCTACGTAAGGCATTGCATTATTTGTCGTTCCGAGTTTTTGACGGAATAAGGAAAAGGATTCGGGATTGCTGTGGAGAGTTATCCAAGTGCACTGTAAAATGAAGTCCTCCTATTTCACACGGCAATTTAATTACATAGTATTCTCCTACGGTGTAGCCAACGGCGCTAATCGACAAGCACTTGTCATGTAAGACGATCGACATTTTAAACCCGCATTCTATCTGAAAGTAACCGTCAACTGGTTCACCCAGTGACTTGCAGGCACACATTCACTCACAGGCAACTTACACAAGTACTGTAGTTCGCTTCTTCATGTTATACATCACAACTAATTACATCACAAAGTATTTTCTCGTTTTTGCAAATAACCACTTATTTCACTAAGGATCCGATACAACCCTCCGCCATCATTAAACTGCCATTGCTCTGTTTCAACTGCCATTAACGTTTATCACTTGCCTCGTAATACAAATTTGTGCATATTTGCATAAGTAATCACGACTTTACCCAGGTCTACATCTATACGTCTGGAGCAAATCTACGGCTACGAATATCTTAGTTCTACATCTACGTCTACATCTACATTTATACTCCGCAAGCCACGCAACGGTGTGTGGTGGAGGGCACTTTACGTGCCACTGTCATTACCTCTCTTTCCTGTTCCAGTCTCGTATGGTTCGCGGGAAGAACGACTGTCTGAAAGCCTCGTACGCGCTCTAATCTCTCTAATTTTACATTCGTGATCTCCTTAGGAGGTATAAGTAGGGGGAAGCAATATATTCGATACCTCATCCAGAAACGCACCCTCTCGACACCTGACGAGCAGGCTACACCGCGACGCAGAGCGCCTCTCTTGCAGAGTTTGCCACTTGAGTTTGTTAAACATCTCCGTAACGCTATCACGGTTACCAAATAACCCTGTGACGAAATGCGCCGCTTTTTTCTTTTATCTTCTCTATTTCCTCCGTCAACACGATCTGGTACGGATCCCACATTGATGAGCAATACTCAAGTATAGGTCGAACGAGTGTTTTGTAAGCCACCTCCTTTGTTGATGGACTACATTTTCTAAGGACTCTCCCAATGAATCTCAACCTGGTCCCCGCCTTACCAACAATTAATTTTATATGATCATTCCACTTCAAATCGTTCCGCTCGCATACTCCCAGATATTTTACAGAAGTAACTGCTTCCAGTGTTTGTTCCGCTATCAAATAATCATACAATAAAGGATCCTTCTTTCTATGTATTCGCAATACATTACATTTGTCTATGTTAAGGGTCAGTTGCCACTCCCTGCACCAAGTGCCTATCCGCTGCAGATCTTCCTGCAGTTCGCTACAATTTTCTAATGCTGCAACTTCTCTGTATACTACAGCATCATCCGCCAAAAGCCGCATGGAACTTCCGACACTATCTACTAGGTCATTCGTATATATTGTGAAAAGCAATGGTCCCATAACACTCCCCTGTGGCACACCAGAGGTTACTTTAACGTCTGTAGACGTCTCTCCATTGATAACAAGATGCTGTGTTCTGTTTGCTAAAAACTCTTCAATCCAGCCACACAGCTGGTCTGATATTCCGTAGGCTCTTATTTTGTTTATCAGGCGAAAGTGCGGAACTGTATCGAACGCCTTCCGGAAGTCAAGAAAAATAGCATCTACCTGCGAGCCTGTATCTAATATTTTCTGGGTCTTATGCACAAATAAAGCGAGTTGGGTCTCACACGATCGCTGTTTTCAGAATCCATGTTGATTTCTACAGAGTAGATTCTGGGTTTCCAAAAACGACATGATACTCGAGCAAAAAACATGTTCTAAAATTCTACAACAGATCGACGTCAGAGATATAGGTCTATAGTTTTGCGCATCTGCTCGATGACCCTTCTTGAAGACTGGGTCTACCTGTGCTCTTTTCCAATCATTTGGAACCTTCCGTTCCTCTAGAGACTTGCGGTATACGGCTGTTAGAAGGGGGGCAAGTTCTTTCGCGTACTCTATGTAGAATCGAATTGGTATCCCGTCAGGTACAGTGGACATTCCTCTGTTGATTGATTCCATTTGCTTTTCTATTCCTTGGACACTTATTTCGATGTCAGCCATTTTTTCGTTTGTGCGAGGATTTAGAGAAGGAACTGCAGTGCGGTCTTCCTCTGTGAAACAGCTTTGGAAAAAGGAATTTAGTATTTCAGCTTTACGCGTGTCATCCTGTCTTTCAATGCCATCATCATTGGGGAGTGTCTGGATATGCTGTTTCGAGCGACTTATTGATTTAACGTAAGACCGGAACTTCGTAGGATTTTCTGTCAAGTCGGTACATAGAATTTTACTTTCGAATTTACTGAACGCTTCACGCATAGCCATCCTTACACTAACTTTGACATCGTTTAGCTTCTGTTTGTCTGAAGGGTTTTGGCTGCATTTGAACTCTGAGTGAAGCTCTCTTTGCTTTCGCAGTGGTTTCCTAATTTTGTTATTGTACCACGGTGGGTTTTTTCCGTCCCTCACAGTTTTACTCGTCACGTACCTGTCTAAAACGCATTTTACGATTGCCTTGAACTTTTTCCATAAACACTCAACATTGTCAGTGTCGGAACAGAAATTTTCGATTTGATCGGTTAGGTAGTCTGAAGTCTGCCTTCTATTTTTCTTGCTAAACAGATCAACCGTCCTCCCTTTTTAATATTCCTTTTAACTTGCATATTCAGGGATGCTGCAACGGCCTTATGATCACTGATTCCCTGTTCTGCACATACAGAGTCGAAAAGTTCGGGTCTGTTTGTTATCAGTAGGTCCAAGATGTTATCTCCAGGTAATTTTCGGATAGTGCACTCAGTATAATGTCACTCGATGCTCTGTCCCTACCACCCGTCCTAAACATCTGAGTGTCCCAGTCTATATCCGGTAAATTGAAATCTCCACCTAAGACTATAACATGCTGAGAAAATTTTTGTGAAATGTATTCCAAATTTTCTCTCAGTTGTTCTGCCCCTAATGCTGCTTAGTCGGGAGGTCGGTAAAAGGAGCTAATTATTAACCTAGTTCGGATTTTGAGTGTAACCTCCACCCATAATAATTCACAGGAACTATCCACTTCTACTTCACTACAGGATAAACTACTACTAAGAGCGACGAACACTCCACCACCGGTTGCATGCAATCTATCCTTTCTAAACACCTTCTGTACCTTTGTAAAAATTTCGGCAGAATTTGTCTCTGGCTTCAGCCAGCTTTCTGTACCAATAATATTTCAGCTTCGGTGCTTTCTATAAGCGCTTGAAGTTCCGGTACTGTACCAACGCAGCTTCGACAGTTTACAATTACAATACCGTTTGCTGCTTGGTCCCCGCATGTCCTGACTTTGCCCCGCACCCGTTGAGGCTGTTGCCCTTTCTGTACTTGTCCGACGCCATCTAACCTAAAAAACCGCCCAGCCCACGCCACATAACCCCTGTTACCCGTGTAGCCGCTTGTTGCGTGTAGTGGACTCCTGACCTATCCAGCGGAATCCGAAACCACACCACCCTATGGCGCAAGTCGAGGAATCTGCAGCCCACATGGTCGCAGAACAGTCTCAGCCTGTGATTCAGACCCTCCACTCGGCTCTGTACCAAAGGTCCGCAGTCAGTCTCGTCGACGATGCTGTGGATGGTGAGCTCTGCTTTCATCCCGCTAGCGAGAATGGCAGTCTTCACCAAATCAGATAGCCGCCGGAAGCCAGAGAGGATTTCCTCCGATCCATAGCGACACACATCATTGGTGCCGACATGAGCGACCACCTGCAGATGGGTGCACCCTGTACCCTTCATGGCATCCGGAAGGACCCTTTCCACATCTGGAATGACTCCCCCCGGTATGCACACGGAGTGCACATTGGTGTTCTTCCCCTCTCTTGCTGCCATATCCCTAAGGGGCCCCATTACGCGCTTGACGTTGGAGCTCCAAACTACCAGTAAGCCCACCATCTGCGACCGCCCGGATCTTGCAGACCGAGGGGCAACCTCTGGAATAGGACAAGCAGCCATGTCAGGCCGAAGATCAGTATCAGCCTGAGACAGAGCCTGAAACCGGTTGGTCAGACAGACCAAAGAGGCCTTCCATTCAGCCCTCCGGAATGTCTTTCTCCCCCTGCCACACCTTGAGACGACCTCCCACTCTACCACAGGTGAGGAATCACCCTCAATGTGGGCAGTATCCCGGGCAACCACAGTCTTAGTCCGATCGGGGGATGCGTGGGACGAGCTGGCCGTCCCCGACAAGCCCCCATCCGGACCACCTCATTGATGCCCATTGGCAACAGCCTCAAGCTGTGTGACCGAAGACAACACAGCCTGAGGCTGGGAGCGAAGGGATGCCAACTCAGCCTGCATGCGAACACAGCAGTTGCAGTCCCTATCCATGCTAAAAACTGTTGTGCAAAGAATGTCTGAGCTAATCTACAGAGAGCGCAAACAAATCAACACAAAATTTAAGGGGTTATTAAAATACAAGATTTCCTAGTAAATGGAGTAATGCTGCTACTTGATCACTGCTGACACAGCTCGGCGGCGGTAGGAGTGTACGCGATTTTACTCTATTCAGGTACTAAAATGCGATGCTACAACTCTCAAATACTATAATACGCCCGAAATTTATGAATTAAACAATGCAAGTACCAAAAACACGCAAAGAAATTAAGAATTAAAATATGTAACAAATGAGTGAGCTAGGAGTATACGACCTGCTGCTGCAGCTACTTACCCAACGGCGGCAGGGAACACACTCAGGGGTCCAAATATATGTAAATCGGATGCGGATGATTTCGGTCTTTATGGAGGATGTGTAAGGGATCAGAAAGTACTTCTTCGCTATAATCGAATTAACTTTCGCAAATAAATGCTGGTCTACATATTGCTAAGCATTTTTGAATAAGCTGCTGAAGTTTCCTGGAAGCCCTTGCACACTCTCCAAACGATTACGATCCCTCCCCATGCGATTTCCATGTTATTGGAGCACTGAACAAAGAATTCCTTTCCACGATGAGGGGTACGCATTATTACAATAATGGTACGATTGGTACCACAATTACTTTCCCACAATGGCGTTGAAAATCTCATCTCACAGCAGGACACATGTTTTGACAGCTATGCCAAATGCTCTTGAAATAATAAAGAGATTTCGACACGTTTGTGTAACCGTCTTGTTTAAAAACTCTCTTACAACCGTCTCAAAGTCACTGATACCATTTTGAGAACGAACATCCTCAGTTTATCGATTTATTGCCATTAGATCCAACAGATTATCATCACAAGTAGACTTACTAACTATCTAAACTATGTACTTTTTAGAAAAGGCGTCTATCAGTTTTGTGCGTTCTGTTTTACCGTGACCAATTTTCACAAAAGTTTAATAATTCCTATCCATATCTTTACGATAAAAATCATATGGAATCATGACAGTGTGAATGAGGGGCATGCATTTTAGCGAGTTGTTTCTCTTCGAATTTTCCGGTTAGAATTTTGCGTGAGTCGAGTGATAAATAGATAGATGCAGTTATTGCACTATGCGCACACTTTATATTGAGTGTTGTCAAATAATCTGGCATGCAGCTAAAACTTTTATATCATCTGGTAAGAGTTTGTTGTCTCTTACGATAAATACACTACTTCCGTTACCCAGTATAGTAATACGAGTAAGCTGAAGAAATTTATTGGTAACCCCTTACACGTCGCAGGCCGGGTGGCCGAGAGGTACTAGGCGCTTCCGTCTGGAACCGCGGGACCGTTACGGTCGCGTGTTCGAATCCTGTCTCCGGCATGGATGTTTGTGATGTCCTTAGGTTAGTTAGGTTTAAGTAGATCTAAGTTCTAGGCGACTGATGACCTCAGATGTAAAGTCACATAGTGATCAGAGCCAATTGAACCATTTTTTAGAAATAAATAAACTTTTAGATCTCGACTTTCTCCAAACGCCATTAGAATAGCAGCCAATAGTGCTTTGTCGAAATCGCAGACAGCTTTTTTTCAACAGAAAATTTTGTATGGTGCTTGCTATGCAAGTGAATAATTTCATTAACCAGTATTGCATGGTGTCTGTGTATTGAGACTCGCTCAACATTTGAAAGACGCGCACTCTGGAAACCGGGATTTCTGTGACGATTGATAAAGATAGATGTGCGAACTGAGTTCTCCTGTTAGTTTTTTCCATCTTTTTACTAATGAACCTGTTCCATCTATACAGATATATTGTGAATACTTTATGAACAGAGCAAATTGTTATTGCATACAATAATGGACGTGCTATGGATGTAGACCGATCGAGTGAATTTCACCGTCGTGACGTTCAATTTTTATTACAGTGAGATTTTCAATCGGATTGCATCCAGTCAATCCAACAATTGCATTTTGGAGCTCTTGTTTTGTCTTACTAGAAACTCAATTTGTTGGTAATTGCGGAAGCTCAGTGTCTCCTAATTTATTTAGTTGATTTTCCTCGGGTCTGGTCCAGATGCGAGAGAAGATATTGCCGCCTAGCATTTCTGTTGGATCATGAGTTCTTCGTTTTCCTTTTCGTTGACGCTTCTTACTATTTTGGAAGTATACAGAGGATGACGGACACTTTCAAACGATCACATAAATGTTATTATCTACAGGGTAGCAAACTTCAACATAAGTCCATATTATTAGTATTGTTATTAACTATTCAAAAATGTCGTTCTGGAGACTGTTGAGAACTAGAGTAAGTCAGAAATAATTTAGAGCCTTTAATTCTGCATAAAAGGATAGGTTAATGAGGAAATTGGTATGGTTTCCACTTCAATACTGTTTACTTGTCGGCAGTGTTTGACAAGAGGACTAGGACAAAAGAATTTTCTTGGTTACCAATTCTAGACTACTAGCACGTTGACACGAAGTAACAGTCAGCGTACAAAAAACCCAACTCTCAATAAGTGTATTATGGTGAATGTTGTTCTGAAGTAACGTTCAAGGCATCTGGAGCAACTCAGAGGAGCAGAAAAACACGATTTTACAAAATGGGGATGATGGCGGAAGATATGTTTTCACTTCATATTTGAAACCTTTTTATGTGAGGGCATTGTTTTCTCGAGAAACATTGGCGTTTAAACTAACGGAGGCTCGTGAGTATCCCGCAGACCATCAGCTACATGGATAGGACTCCTGGTTATAGATTCCTCCACAAACTGAAAACAACGAAATACAGAATGACTTACGGAGAAGATACCAATGAATTCTATGTATGATAACATCGACATCTTCACGGGACTAAACGCAGAGATAAATCAATAAGATGTGAGCAGTGAACCTCAACACCATTGGGTATAGAGCGTTCTCGACACAACCAAAGTGGTCCATATCTTAAAATATTAATTATTAAATACACCTGACCGCCTAAATAACAATGATATAATTATTAATTCTAGAATACTCCATCTAGTAATACTGAGGCACACTTCAGTACCACTGGATGTACGTTACAGTCAACGAATACTCACAAAATGCAACCACAAATCCTACCATTGTATCACCAAAATAATTCAGCTTAACACAAATACTTTCTCCTAACATACACGTGGCTAGCCTCACATCTGCTCTCGACTACGACAGATCACTTAATTATACACACACACAAAACTAATAATCACATAAAAGAGATAAAGATATAGAATGGTAATATTATTTATGTAGCTGGTGAATGACGCAAACCGGCCGTTGAGGCCGAGCTGTTCTAGGCACTTCAGTCCGGAACCGCGCTGCTGCTACGGTCGCAGGTTCGAATCCTGCCTCGGGCATGGATGTGTGTGATGTCCTTAGGTTAGTTGGGTTTAAGTAGTTCCGAGTCTAGGGGACTGATGACCTCAGATGTTAAGCCCCATAGTGCTCAGAGCCATTTTGAATGACGCAAATAGCACCTGTTGCGTCATTCACCAACTTTAATTAACGGTCGCGAAGTTCACTGATTCCAACGCCGACAAAATATCTTTCATGCAGGTATTTCAATAAATCTCTTACGTCTTGCCCAATTTTGTTGTGCCTTCTCGTAAAATAATTACGAACATGTCATGTCTCTTCTAAAAGCTTTGCATTTCGCTGCAAGGTTTTTGCTGTGATAATTAGCTGGAAATGTCTTCGTTTTACCTGTCTCGGCTCGCTCAAACTACTTCAGTTGTCTCCGGAATGTAATATTCTCATTCACGTTTCACATTCAAACTATTTATACACATAATATTTCTCCAATTCCGCAAAATTATCGTTTATATCATTATCAAAATGAAACGCCACCTGCCGTCTACAATACACCACTTCCTAGCTTCAGCTTCCTTTTTCATTTATCACTGGCCTCGTAATAATAAAATGTACACATCTGCCTAAGGAACATGTTGGTACCCAGACCTGTGTCTCTTCTTACGGAGCAGATCGGCCTTGATAAACACCCAGCTTCAGGCTTCAGAAAATACTGAAACCACTAAGTGATAGGTCGGGACTGTTTGGGGGATGTGCAAGGGCTTACCAAATTACTTCTGCAACGTATACGAAATAACCATGGTAACAAAATGCCTGTCCACATTCTACTAGGCTTGTTACAAATACACTGCAGAAGTTTCTCTGGAAGGTATTACACATCCTCCATTCGATCATGATATCTCCCCTTGTGATTTCCATGTTCTTGGAGGACTGAAGAAAGAGATTACTGGCCATAGCTTTCATTGGGGAGAAGATGAGCACGACTTGGTACATAAATGGTACCATAGGCAACCATAAGCATTTATCCATAAGGTCAGTGACAGACTTGTCCAGCAGTAGGACAAATGTTTTCACAGTTATGGCGATTACTCTTGATATAATAAAAAGTTTACTTACGTTTTTCCCAAATGCCTCGCTTTCACTACTGCCTCATATACTTTATATCACTGAGATCTTGAAAAAACTGATCGGGTAGATTCTTAAAAAAAATCGGAAACTATACTGAGAAATCTTCTAAAAAAGTTATCATTGATACCATTCTGAGCATAAACATCCTCAGAGAAGTCTGGTCCATTTATTTCTATTAGAACCTATATATTTCCATCTCTAGCGGGATGAGTTTGAGTTTAAGGTTTTCAGTCACATCTGGGCGTGAGTCCGGTGGTTAATATGTAGAGAGAGTTATAAGAATATTCCCAAAATTGATATTGAGTCTTTAGGAAACAATTTGGCATCCAGCTCCAGTTTGATCTAAGCTGACCTGAGTTTGCTGTCCCTTGCGATAAATACAGTACTTCTATTTCCAATACGTTTATGCTTTCAATATACGCTTGCATTTGCCCCAGTAAATCTAACCTTTGTCAACTTCTGTTTTGCGGAGAATGTTGTACACAGCAAGCTTTGTTGAAATCCTGTGAGTAAGGGCATACCATAAGACTTCTGGAACACTTACTTATTAGATAATTTTTCTCAGTATCGCCTTCTACAACATTCACAGTTCCATAAATGACATGCTCATTTGTCGAGGTAACTCACTATCACTTGTGTTGGTCTCTTATTATTCTGTCAATGTCTGGTAGTCACTGGACGAATTTGTTGACCTTCACTTTGAGTTGAAATGCAGGGTTCAAATGTCGTTCATCGTATATGACTGTGCTTTTCGATAACCAACTGCTGTTGGCTAAAAGGTAGGGCAATACTATGTCATCAAATTACCGTGTGAAATAATACGTTTTCATTTCACCGTTCTCTTGGTTCAGATATCACTGCAATCACGAATCGTGTTCCGATTTCATTCCAAACACAAGAAAAAGTGAATGGCTTACAAGGGAAACAGCAGAAACGTGTTAAAGGAATAAACTCAAAGACATCCTACAGTATTCGACCCTACAGCGCTAATCTAGGCACTCAAAGCCCTGTCCAGCTAGTCATAAACTCATCCAAATCTCTGGTTCACGCCGCCCACTCGTCTCGCGATCATATCTGCGCAGAATTATGCATATTGTGAGCTTCGATTGGAGTCCGTGAACAAGGGCGTGGATTAAGGATTCTGCTGCCATTAATCAAATACATTTTTCAGTTTCGATCTCTACTCGGTACAACCTTTAATAGTCTATGAACGACATGCGCGTTACACGAGGTATACCGATATCACACGTGATAGTGGCTTATGATTGCGTAAGTGTCGGCAAATAGCGGGATGAGCCGCTGAACGTTACTTTGAGATATTATGTGGGGTTGAAATGTTCGTCGTTCATGAGAAGTGCTTGTCGACAGATGTCGCTGGCTAAACCATAGCAGAATTTTATGCCATGAACTTCCCGTGCGAAATAATAGGACTTCATTTCACCATTCACTTGGTTTACACTCCCCAGCAATGAAAATTCTGTTCTAATTCCACCATAGCTCAAAACGACAAACACCGAATGGTTTACGCAGGAGGCTCCCGTATCTGCAATCCATTAAGACAGAAAGATGTTCAGAGGAATACATCCAAAGGCCATCCGATGAAATGTGAGCACTGGACGTCTACATCACCGTTCTCGACACAACTAAAACGTCGCATATCTTAAAACAGTAACATTTTAATACTCTGTCTGAATAGATAACACTGATAAAATTATTAATACACTCGCTATATTTCAACTGATGCACACTTCAATATTACTAATTTACACGTCGTTAGTTCAAAGTGGCTCTGAGCACAATGGGACTTAACTTCTGAGGTCATCAGTCCCCGAGAACTTATAACTACTTAAACCTTATAATCAACAATGGAGATTGCTTACGAATAACTCATGTTACCCATCCTAAAATAATGTATATGTATGTGTGACCCATACTAGCCGGGTATACTGAACATCTCGAGAGAAGTGAAGTATAAATTGTCACAGGTTTGTTTGACCCGCGTGAGTTTGTCACTGAGATGTTGAAAAAACTGAACGGGCAGATTCTTAAAAAAAAAAAAACGGAAACTATCCTGAGAAATCTTCTAAAAAAGTTTCCAAAACCGTCTTTAAATGGTGACTGTAGGAAAATGTAAGAGCCGCCTATCCATCGCTCCCTTAGGGTACGTGAGGACTAATCTAGGTTAATTACATCATGCACAAAGGCACGTAAACAATTACTTTTCTCTCACTCCATACGTGAATCACAAGGGAAAATGTCTAAATAGCTAATCTACGGGACGTACCCTCACTCATGCCCTTCATAATTGTATGCATGTGATAGACTTATATGCAGACGTAGATGGATGCTACTATGACGCCTTAGAATGAAATTCAGAAATCATGTCTGAATCTGCAATTTTCGCTATAGCACATAACATCACACCTCCTGCAGGACGGTGGTACCAGATGCTCGCACGGAATTGTTAGCATACTATGATATTTGTAACGATTTAGCTAACATACTATGACCTTGCTGACATTTTTACGTACTTAATAAGCATACATAATATTTTACGATTAAAAGGGTTTATGCCTTTGCTCCAGCAAGTATGCCAGAATACAGTTAGATACAGTTCATAGAAAATTAATAATTCTTTTAGCTTAACAGGTCCAGAACACAGAATATAATTAGCAACCACAACGCAGCCACAATTGGAACGCTCTTGTCGAACACGGGATAAATTAGTTGACGATTGTAAACAGATGAAAATTGCCCTGACTACTGTGCAATGGTAGGCCTAGGCACCCAGGAAAGGGTAGACCGAGACCAGGGAGAACTCAAGGTGCTATATCGATCTCTCTAATAACAAGTTCGAGGTCCTGTAAGTACTTGAAATAAAACTGAGCCACAGAGACTTACGACACCAGCTCGGTATACCCTGTGTCAAGAAGTAAATATGAAAGGCTAGTGGTCTAGTAGATTATAAGTAGAGAAGGTTAATATGATACCGGCAAACTGCAGGAGCATCTATCATATAGAGTAAGGATTCAGAATTAATACCGCTTATTAAACGTAATAATGACTCGACAGTATTAGGAACAGAAATTTGGTTGTAACCGGAAGAAAACAGCAACTAAATTCTGAATATAGATGCAATGTTCATAATAAGGATAGCACAGAGGCTAAAGAAACCGTCTATATATTGTTGTAAACAATTCGGTAATATCTGATGAAGTTGTTACTAATTCCGAATGTGTATCAATCTCCAATCTGCATGAAGTTTGGGATCACAGGTGGGTTACAATGGCAATCAGATGCTTTTATAAACATCTACTTCAGGAAAAGTACAGGTGGAGCGAATTACAGAATTTCGTGAATAATTTTCCTGATCAAGCTATAGTGACCGGGGGGTGACGACGACTTGCGAGGAATATTGTAAGAGCGTCATGCGATAAAAACAAGTGCCACTTGCCGATAGAATTTTGTTTGGTGGTGCTGTTATCACTGTGCAACCGTCAGTGTGTCTATGACATGTAAGCAATTATCATATCTTCAGTTCGTCAGTACAGCTCGATGTATCTGGTATGTGTTCTGCATTTCTTATCTGTCGGTATCTGTGCGATGCGCCACAGCAGCGCTTCTGCTTTTATTAAGCGACTATATGTCATCTGTAAAACAGATATAGAAATGCATCATGTTAAAGTCATTCATTCATCAGCCAATAACGTTTTATTAATTGCCAGTTCAGCATTTGTGCAGTTCTGTTCCAAATATTCTGAGCGTATTTCACGAAAATTACATACAGCAGACAGTTACAGAGCCAACTCGCCTTAGACCTCAAAGCAGCAAAAGCACTTCAATATCTTCACTGGGGGTTTGTGCAACACAGAAAGGGATCAGGCTATATCTGTATGTTGAAAATAAATTAATGGTTCTATAATTGCGTTAATTCACATAAAAAATTATCAAATGGCTCTGAGCACTATGAGACTTAACATCTATGGTCATCAGTCCCCTAGAACGTAGAACTACTTAAATCTAACTAACCTAAGGACATCACACAACACCCAGTCATCACGAGGCAGATAATACGTGAGCAATGAAGGTCAACACCACTGGGTATATACCACACTCAAGACAACTGCAGTTGTGCATGCAGTAATAATTTAACATGTTGCACATATAAAATTATTGTAGTACTACTGAAGCACAGTTTAATGTGACTGACAGAGCTCACTGGCAATGCTCACTCGCGAAATGGTGCCACCAAACCTGTTTCTGTTACGCCAAAATAAGTCAGTACTTAATAAATACTTTCGCCTTACCTAGACGTAGCCAGCCTCCCTCCTGCTCTTTATTATGACGTATGACTTCCTTCGACACACGCATGTACACACATAATTACATGAAGCAGGCAAACTTGTAGATTCGTAGCAATATTTATGAAGCTATTTAGATCGATAAAAAATTTCTCTTTTTGAACTACGCAAGTGCTGTGTCGACACACCTTGCTTTATTTTTCACACGGAGTATTAAGAATTTATAAATTAATACAAATTATACGCAAAATAAAAGTAATTATTGATAAATATTGAGTAATATGATTTCAAATCATATCTATCATATCTATCATGATGAATTTTGCGACATGGTATGTTTATCGAAAGTTTATGGCTGCGGACTATAAAATTGTGTAGTTCAGTTCAGTTTTGATAATACAATTTGGAGTGTAGTGATAAAATAAAGCAATGTTTCGATACAAACGTAAATATTCAAATTGCTTATGTCAGCTGATGGAAATAGTAGTGATAAATTTATAAATAGTTCTCAGGTTAGTGTGATTTCACTACTTCCTTTAAATAGCGGGATAAATCATCAGGATGCGATAAAATTGTGCGTCTTAGTGAATAATCTAACTTATTTGAATTTATTTTTATTAGTCTGATAAAACGTATCTAGTTTCATTATTTTTCACTGTCAATTACCTCTACGTGAGATCTGCTACGTAACTTCTCCACGAATGTAAATAGGCACAGATGTGGCCAAGTTAATGGCTTCCAGTAGGGAAACGTTGTTGCACCCTCAATTGTGTTGCCTCTTTTACAGCCGCTAAATATTGCGGGAACCATAACAAAACAGATGTCCACGGGAGGACGATAAGTTGACGATGGGTCGTATCGAAAAAGGAATAAATTAGTTCTGAAAAGAGATATGCTGTGAAATTGCGGACTTACGGAATATCTTCTCAGTTATGGGGACGGTTTCGTAGTTTCTAGTCAGGGAGGTCACAGTTCATAGTCACTGACGGAAAGTCATCGAGTAAAGGAGAAGTGGTTTGCGGCGTTCCCCAAGGTAGCGTTGCAATGCCTCTGCAGTGCCTTATCTATATAAACGATTTAGGAAACAATCTGAGACGCGTCTTATTTTGTTTGCAGATGATGATGCTGCTTATCATTTAGTAAACTCATCAGAAGTTCAAAACAAATTGCAAAACTATTTGGAAAGGGTATCTGATTAGTGCGAAAATTGGCAATTGAAAAGATAAGGTCATTCACTTGAGTGCTAAAAGTAATGAGGTAAAGTTCGGTTGCATGACAAATCAGTCAAACCTGAAGGCGATAAATTTAGCTACATACCTAGGAATTCCAATTACGAACTATTTAAATTGGTAAAAACACATACGAAAGACTAGGATTTATTGTGCGAACTCTTAGCAAATGTAACAGATGTACTGAAGAGACTGTCTAAACTACACTTGATCATCCTCTTTTGGAGTACTGGACCGCTGTCTGGCATGCTTACCAGATACAGTTAACGCAGTGCATCGAGTTAATTAAAAGAAGAGCAGCACCTTCAGTATTATTGAGAATTCGGGAGCCAGGGTCACAGGATTTGGGTTGGACACCATTGAAACATAGGCGTTTATTTGTAGCAACGGATTATCCTTACGAAAAATCATTCACCAACGTTCTCCTCTAAGTGAGAGAATATTTTGATGACTCTGACATACATAATGAGAAACAATCATAGTAATGAAATATGGGAAATCAGAGCTCACACGGAAACATATTACCGTTCGTTTTTACGTGAGCTCTTCGAGAGTGAAATTACAGAGAACTGTTGTGACGGTTGTTCGAAAATGGCTCAAATGGTTCAAATGGCTCTGAGCACTATGGGACTTAAAATCTGAGGTCATCAGTCCCCTAGAACTTAGAACTACTTAAACCTAACTAACCTAAGGACATCACACATACCCACGCCCAAGGCATGATTCGAACCTGCGACCGTAGCGGTCCGGCGGTTCCAAATTGTAGCGCATAGAACGGCTCGCCCACAATGGCCGGCTGACGGTAGTTCGATAAACCCTTTGCCAACACATAAGTATTATTTGAAGAGTATCCATATAGATATAGCTGTAGAAAAATGCTATTAATACACATTGTTGCATTATCTTCCTTTGTGAAGTTCGCCAATAAAATTTATAGTTTAGTCTGCTTTCTGTTTCGATAGTAAAAATAACGTGTTTCGTACACAGTCTCTGTTGGTGCAGCGTGTATTTTGGTTTTGTGATGACGATTGGCCCCTTCTCGCACTGTCGAAGTCTGGAAGTTTCGTCGCAGGAAATAGAAGATTATCGAGATGTTCTCGTGAATCTTCAGTTCTACAATCTTCTCTCTTATGTCTGCTTACTCTTATGTGATCGCTTCCGAAAAACTTGTGTTGTCTTTTAACATTGGCTATTTCACAACACGATGATAATTAGGTGGAAATATCTTCGTTTCACCCGTCTCTGTATGCACGAACTACTTCCGTGTGTGTGTGTGTGTGTGTGTGTGTGTGTGTGTGTGTGTGTATGTGTGTGTGTTTGAGGTTTACGGGCGCTAAACAGCATGGTCATCAGCGCCCAAACTACTTCCATTGTCATCGTACAGCAATTCCCTTTTCCACGCTACACATTCGAACTATTTACTACATAGAATACTATGTCATTTCTGCTAAACTGCCGCTTTCTTCAGTAATAAACCGACACATCACTCTGCTCGGCTTCAAGCTACCAAGTACCAGCTTCAACTGGAATTTTCATTTATCACTTTTCTCGGAATAAAAAACATGCGCAGGCATGCCTAAGGAATCACGTTTGTGCTCAGGAGCGTATCTCCACGTATGAAGTAAATGTACGGCAACAAACACCTTTCTTCAGGGCCCCAAATATATGGAAATCACAATGGCAGAGTTCCAGGATATGTGGAGGACATGTAAGGTTCAAAATGGATCTGAGCACTACGGTACTTAACTTCTGAGGTCATCAGTCCCATAGAACTTAGAACTACTTAAACCTAACTAACCTAAGACATCACAAACATCCATGCCCGAGGCACGTTTCGAACCTGCGACCGTAACGGTCGGATGATTCCAGACTGAAGCGCTTAGAACCGCTCGGCCAACCAGGCGACGTGTAAGGGCTTACCAACAAATTTCTTCAGCATACTCGTTTTACTATACACGCAAATTAGATGACATAGTATTCTACTGCGACTTAGTCAACGATAGTTGCCAACACCCACTTGTCATGGACGACAAATGATATGTTAACCAACACATTCCACCCCAAAGTAAAGTTCAGCAAGATCATTCAGCGATTTGCCGATTACCAGAATGGTCATGTCATTTCAGGAACTGTGGGGGCCGTGTCGTGTAGAATACCAAATTGTAAATAAAATACACTCCTGGAAATTGAAATAAGAACACTGTGAATTCATTGTCCCAGGTAGGGGAAACTTTATTGACACATTCCTGGGGTCAGATACATCACATGATCACACTGACAGAACCACAGGCACATAAACACAGGCAACAGAGCATGCACAATGTCGGCACTAGTACAGTGTATACCCACCTTTCGCAGCAATGCAGGCTGCTATTCTCTCATGGAGATGATCGTAGAGATGTTGGATGTACTCCTGTGGAACGGCTTGCCACGCCATTTCCACATGGGGCCTCAGTTGGACCAGCGTTCGTGCTGGACGTGCAGACCGCGTGAGACGACGCTTCATCCCGTCCCAAACATGCTCAATGGGGGACAGATCCGGAGATCTTGCTGGCCAGGGTAGTTGACTTACACCTTCTAGAGCACGTTGGATGGCACGGGATACATGCGGACGTGCATTGTCCTGTTGGAACAGCAAGTTCCCTTGCCGGTCTAGGAATGGTAGAACGATGGGTTCGATGACGGTTTGGATGTACCGTGCACTATTCAGTGTCCCCTCGGCGATCACCAGAGGTGTACGGCCAGTGTAGGAGATCGCTCCCCACACCTTGATGCCGGGTGTTGGCCCTGTGTGCCTTGGTCGTATGCAGTCCTGATTGTGGCGCTCACTTGCACGGCGCCAAACACGCATACGACCATCATTGGCACCAAGGCAGAAGCGACTCTCATCGCTGAAGACGACACGTCTCCATTCGTCCCTCCATTCACGCCTGTCGCGACACCACTGGAGGCGGGCTGCACGATGTTGGGGCGTGAGCGGAAGACGGCCTAACGGTGTGCCGGACCGTAGCCCAGCTTCATGGAGACGGTTGAGAATGGTCCTCGCCGATACCCCAGGAGCAACAGTGTCCCTAATTTGCTGGGAAGTGGCGGTGCTGTCCCCTACGGCACTGCGTAGGATCCTACGGTCTTGGCGTGCATCCGTGCGTCGCTGCGGTCCGTTCCCAGGTCGACGGGCACGTGCACCTTCCGCCGACCACTGGCGACAACATCAATGTACTGTGGAGACCTCACGCCCCACGTGTTGAGCAATTCGGCGGTACGTCCACCCGGCCTCCCGCATGCCCACTATACGCCCTCGCTCAAAGTCCGTCAACTGCACATACGGTTCACGTCCACGCTGTCGCGGCATGCTACCAATGTTAAAGACTGCGATAGAGCTCCATATGCCACGGCAAACTGGCTGACACTGACGGGGGCGGTGCACAAATGCTGCGCAGCTAGCGCCATTCGACGGCCAACACCGCGGTTCCTGGTGTGTCCGCTGTGCCGTGCGTGTGATCATTGCTTGTACAGCCCTCTCGCAGTGTCGGGAGCAAGTATGGCGGGTCTGACACACCGGTGCCAATGTGTTCTTTTTTCCATTTCCCGGAGTGTAGTTGTAATGTGTAACTTGAAGAAGAGGACTGCAGTACTTGTTTTAGTAGCCTATGAGTGAGTGTGTGCCTGCAGGTCGCTGGATGATCCTCCGGAAGTTTACTTTCAGATGGAATGCGGGTTTAACATACCGTTCGTCGTACATGACAACTGCTTGTCAATTACTGCCTTTGGCTACTCCGTAGGAGAATATTAGGTCATTAACTTGCCGTGTGAAATAGTATTACTTCATTTTACAGTGCACGTGGTTCACACTCCACAGCAATCACGAAACCTTTTTCATATTCCATCACAAACTCGGAACGACAAATGATGGAATGGGTTACGTAGGAGGCAGCATTAATTACTATGTATGAAAGCAGAATTATGTTCAGAGACTGAATTAAAGGACAAACCGACAAGACGTGAACAATGAACGTGAAGTGAAGTCTGTTTGGCTCGAAAGTAATTAGCCAGTGATGTGTCGAAAAGAATCACGTCCAGTAGTTGTTGCTCCCTCACCTGAGAAGTATCTTCTGCCGCAGCGGAATAACGCACGTACCATAGTAAATCAGATGTCCACGGGAGGACGGTAAGCTGAAGATAGTTGGCACCGAAAACGAGCAAATTAGTTCAAAGAAAAGCTATTAGTTTATACTGTTGCTGTTGTGCATCGTCTTGAGCTGTAGAGATCACTGATAAGAATCCTTCCTTCGTTAAAATAACGAGTACATCTTTTTCGTACACTTTCCCGGTTGCTGCAGCGTATATTCTCGTTTTCTGAGATCGATTGGTCTCTTCTCACACTTTAGATGTCCAGAACCTTCGTCGCTAGAAACAGAGGATTACGGAGACGATTTTCTGCCGCAGCTTCAGTTCCTGAATCTTATCTCTTACGTCTGCTTCTATTTTTGTCTTTTATTCGCTTCCGATAACTACGAAGAAATCGTGTCATTTCTGAATATTTGCTGGTTAGCTGCAACGATGCTGCTATAATAATTAGCTGGAAACTTCTGTGCTTCACCCGTCTCGGTAGGCTAAGTGCTTCCATGGTCACCGTCCTGCAGTTTTCTTCTGTACGTTACACATTACATTTATATACTACACAGAATACTAACTCATTTCTGTAAAATTAGCATTTCTTCACTGATACACAGACACGTCCCTATGTCCGTCATTAAACTGCCACATTCGTGCTTCTATTACCTTTCTCAGTTATCACTAGCCTCGTAACAAAAAGTTTTGTACATGTGCCTAAGGAATCACTATTCTATCCAGGCGTGTATATGTACTTCTCGGGCTCATCTTCGGCCAGGTATATCTTCTTTCAGAGCGCAGAAAATATTTGAATCGGAAGGCCAGAGGTGGTGCACACCTTAATACCTTACAATTGTCATAAATTAATACACTGTCGGAAGATATAACACGGATTAAAATATTAATACAAGAGAACTCGATACAGTATTATTCAAGCACGCTTTAATATTACTGAGTACAGATAACTGTCAGTCAACAATCACGAAATGCCATCAACAAACCTGCTACTGTATCCCCAAAATTATTTATTACTACACCAATACTTTCACCTAACCTATACGTCTGCAAAGACGGGCACCACCCCTTTCTGTAGTTGCATTTGCAACAGTCCATGACTGACTGATCTGGCTTTTAAAGACCAGCCAAAACGACATTGCTGTGCTGGTACTGCAAACGGCTGAGATCGAGGGATAATTACAGCTGTAATTTTCCTGAGGGCTCGCCGCTCTTCTGTATGGTTAAATGGTGATGGCACCCTCTGGGGTTAAACATTCCGGAGGTGTCAGGAAGTCCATTAAGAAAGTATGTATGTGGATTGTAGCCAAGTACGGACGTGAAATTTGCACGATACGCAATGTACACAAGAATCGAATAGATGCTTTTGACATGTCGTGGTACTGAAGAAAGCCGAATATTCGATGGGTAGATCACGTACCTAATGAGGGAGTACTGAATAGAATTGGGGAGAAGAGAAATTTGTGATACAACCTAGCTAAAATAAAGGATTCGTTAGTAGGACACACTCTGGCTCATCAAGGAGTCATCAATTTAGTAATGGAGGGGATCGTAGGGGGTTTAAATCGTAAAGGTAGACGAAGATATGTATACAGCAAGCAGATTCAGATAAAAGTAGGTAACAGCAATTACTCGGAAATGAAGAGGATTTTGCAGGGTGGAGTAGCACGGAGAGTTACATCAAACCAGTCTTTGGACTGAAGACCAGAACAACGACCTACACGTGGGTAGCGCCGCTTCTGCTCTTGGCTATGGCATATGTCATCATTTCACACACGGATATGCACACATCAGCACGTAAACAAGTACAGATATAGCAGAATCGTAGTATTATTGATGTAGGTATTTAGAAGGATAAATAATTTCTGTGTTTCGACGAATGAAGTGCTGTGTGTTAACAGTTTCCTTCATTTTTTATAAGGATAACTAACAATATATGAATTAATTACGAATTTCCGTAAATTAATGAAATGTTGAATTAAAATATCAGTGCGACTCAAACCTGAGAGATGAAAAGTTTTTGAAACTATATGGTTGTGGAATATGGAATCATGTTAGTTAAGTTCAGTTTTGATAATACAATTAGCTGAGAAGCGATAAAATAAACCAACTTTACAAAACAAACGTAAATATCGAACTTGCTTATGGCAGCTGATGAAATAAGTAATGATTTATTTATATTTTGGTCTCACGAAAGCATGAGTTCATTGCTTTATTTAAATAGTACTAACTACGTATAAATTACGCGTCCTTGTGAAAAGTCGACTCAACTTTATGTTTATTGCCCTTCTCCTGAAGTATCTTAGTCGGTTTCGTTATTCTTCATTGTCATTTATCTCTAGGTGTAGTCTGCTACATATTGTTTAGCTCGAATGTAAACAGCAACTGATGTGTCGAAACTAATGGCTGTCAGCAGGGAAATGTAGTAGTTCCCTCACACCGTTGCTCCTGTGAGTCGTCTTGCTTCAGAAAGTTCGCTGATAACAATTGTACTTGAGACACCTCCTGTTTCGGTACTTAAAATAACGAGGTCATCTATTTCGTACACAGTCCCCGTTGATGCATCGTATATTCTCGTTTTTTAGGTCGGGAAGTCCCTTCTCACACTTTTTATGTCTGGAGTCTTCGACGCAGGAAACACAAGATTATCGAGACGACATTCTGCTGAACCTTCAGTTTCAATTTTATGTCCTACGTCTTCTATGAAAATTTGCTTTTTCACTGAAACGGTGATGCTATGTTAAATAACTGGAAACTTCATCGTCTCACACGTTTCTACAGCCTCTAGCTTCTTCCATTCTCATGCTACTCTAATTCTTTTCTCCACGTAACACTTTCCCACTATTACTGAACACAATACTACCTCATTCCCTTAAATTATTACTTTCTTCACAAATAAATCGACACATCCATCTGCCCGTCTTCAAACTGCCACATTCCCGCTTCAACTGATTTATTCATTTGTCACTTGGCTCGTGATGAAAATCTGCCCAGATTTGCCTAAAGAATCACTTTTGTACCAGGCCTGTATCTATTCGTACGGAGTAAATTGGTGACCACTAATATCTTTCTTCAGGTACCCGAACGTATGGAAATCGCTGAGTTCGACACTGCCTACAGGATAAGTAAGGGCAGACCACGAAACTTCTGCAGGGCAGTCTAAGTAACCATGGCCACAAAATGCCCATCCAAATATTGATGAGCTTGTTTATAATTCACTGCACAAGTTTCGTTGCAAGTCCTTGCTCCACCTGGAAAAAATCCAGATCTCTCCCCATGTAACTTCCTTGTTTTGGACGTTTGAAGGAGGACATTGGTGACCATTGATTTGCTTTGAACGTTGCTTTGAACGAAGAGGGGTACGTCTTGGTACAGTCACAATGCAATAAGCAACCGCAAACATTGTTACATAATGGCTATGACAGTCTTGTCTCACAGCAGCATAAATGATGTAACAGTTATGGCATTTCTTCTTGAAATATTAAACAGTTTGCTTATGTTTTTTAACAGTCTCGGTTTAGTGGGCTTCCACTTAAACAACCGCAATAACATCACTGATAACATTTTCAGTATGAACGTCATCAGACAGGTCTAGTGCATGAACTGCCATCAGATTGAATATATTTCCATTACGAGTTGCCTTCCGAACTATCTAAGATAGAAACATTTAGAAAAGTTATATAGAAATGTTCAGCAAGAGTGTCTTACCGTGACCAACACATATGAATGTACAGTTATGTCGAACGGTATCTGTATGATTAAAATCATCGCTACTAATTATTATATGATTGAGTACATGCATTCTGGCGAGATGAGTTTTTCTTTAAAGTTTTCATTTAAGTGTGGGCGTGGTTTCGGTGGTCAGTAAATAGATCCAGTTATAAGATTATGCACAGACTTGATTCTGTGTTATGCCTGAATAATCTGACATGTAGTTTCATTTTTTATGATAGTGATTCAGTCTTTTTTCTCTGTTGCGATAAATACTCTGCTTCCATGTCACAAACAAGTATGCTTTCAATATTCACTTTCATTTGCCACTATAACCGTGAGCGCAGTCAGTTTCGATTGGTACCTAAATTTGTGTATCTTGTACCGTGTGAACACCACATCTTCTTACGAGTGCTTCCAGTCATTGTATGTCGCTTCAGGAGCGAGTCAGGGTGAAGTGGATGGAATGTAGGCAAGGCTAAGAAACTCTCCTGAGTGCGTCAGGAAAGTTAAGTCTCAAACATGAAAGATCTTTGAAGCTCTCATATTGCTTTAAAATTTTGTTGTATTGCTTTACGTTACTCCAGGAGAACACGTCTATAAATCTGATAGCAAGTAAACAAATATGAGAACGCTGCTTCAGAATAATAACGTCCACAGATAAACAGTTTCCAAATGGGAAGCAAAAACAGGTTATCTCACGTGCCACCACTTAAAAAAAAATCGGAATTTTAATGCCTGCATTTATTTGCAGTAACTGCTCTGAACGTTGCTTCAGAACAACAGTATTTCCGGACAAACAGTGCCGAAATTGGATACAAAACCATATCTTGAGCCAGCCCTCAATTTTTGGAAAAGTAACCAAAAATGACATGCGTTCAGATTAGCTTCTGTTTCTCTGAATTACAATGCCGACAAATAAATGATACTTAACTAAGAGGTAACATAAATAGAGCATTTAACGTAGCAGTTCAAAGTAAAAGGTACGTTAGGAAACTAAAATCTTAGTTTAGATTATTCCAAATAGGCAACTATCTGAATCATATCGTATACGAAAAGAAAGTGGGAGATATCATGTGATTTCGTTCAATTTACATAGGTTACTCTTTCACTGACGTGGGTAAATTATCAACGTAAGAGCATGCAGGAATGACCACGTGCAGGTAATCAGTTACCATTCTTTCTTTTTAATTTTTTTCCTATGTGTTTGGATTCATCTTATTAATAACGTATCCTCTCCTACACTTTATAGTCTATTTGATTTTTTTTAAGTTTTTTACATTTTTTCACATTTTGACCATTTATATCATTTGTATGCTTATAATGATACAGGGTGTTTCAAAAATGACCGGTATATTTGAAACGGCAACAAAAACTAAAGGAGCAGCGATAGAAATACACCGTTTGTTGCAATATGCTTGGGTCAACAGTACATTTTCAGGCGGACAAACTTTCGAAATTACAGTAGTTACAATTTTCAACAACAGATGGCGCTGCAAGTGATGTGAAAGATATAGAAGGCAATGCAGTCTGTGGGTGCACCATTCTGTACGTCGTCTTTCTGCTGTAAGCGTGTGCTATTCACAATGTGCAAGTGTGCTGTGGACAGCATGGTTTATTCCTTAGAACAGAGGATTTTTCTGGTGTTGGAATTCCACCGCCTACAACACAGTGTTGTTGCAACAAGACGAAGATTTCAACGGAGGTTTAATGTAACCAAAGGAGCGAAAAGCGATACAATAAAGGAACTGTTTGAAAAATTTCAACGGACGGGGAACGTGACGGATGAACGTGCTGGAAAGGTAGGGCGACCGTGTACGGCAACCACAGAGGGCAACGCGCAGCTAGTGCAGCAGGTGATCCAACAGTGGCCTCGGGATTCCGTTCGCCGTGTTGCAGCTGCGGTCCAAATCACGCCAACGTCCACGTATCGTCTCATGCGCCAGAGTTTACACCTCTACCCATACAAAATTCAAACGCAGCAGCCCCTCAGCGCTGCTACCATTGCTGCACGAGAGACATTCGCTAACGATATAGTGCACAGGATTGATGACGGCGATATACATGTGGGCAGCATTTGGTTTACTGACGAAGCTTATTTTTACCTGGACGGCTTCGTCAATAAACAGAACTGACGCATATGGGGAACCGAAAAGCCCCATGTTGCAGTCCCATCGTCCCTGCATCCTGAAAAAGTACTGGTCTGGGCCGCCATTTCTTCCAAAGGAATCATTGGCCCATTTTTCAGATCCGAAACGTTTACTGCATCACGCTATCTGGACATTCTTCGTGAATTTGTGGCGGTACAAGCTGCCTTAGACGACACTGCGAACACCTCGTGGTTTATGCAAGATGGTGCCCGCAAGGCCGACGTGTTTAATTTCCTGAATGAATATTTCGATGATCGTGTCATTGCTTTGGGCTATCCGAAACATACAGGAGGCGGCGTGGATTGGCTTCCCTATTCGCCAGACATGAACCCCGGTAACTTCTTTCTGTGGGGACACTTGAAAGACCAGGTGTACCGCCAGAATCCAGAAACAATTGAACAGCTGATGCAGTACATCTCATCTGCATGTGAAGCCATTACGCCAGACACGTTGTCAATGGTTTCGGGTAATTTCATTCAGAGACTACGCCATATTATTGCTACGCATGGTGGATATGTGGAAAATATCGTACTATAGAGTTTCCCAGACCGCAGCGACATCTGTTGTTGACAATTGTAACTACTGTAATTTCGAAAGTTTGTCTGCCTGAAAATGTACTGTTGTCCCAAGCATATTGCAACAAACGGTGTATTTCTATCGCTGCTCGTTTAGTTGGTATAGCCGTTTCAAATAGACTGGTCATTTTAGAAACACCCTGTACATTTCTCACTGGAATCATCATATGTTTAATGTCAAAGGAGAAGTGAAGCGATTCCCATTTATGGCTTTTATTCCTTTGAAGAACCACGCAAATGTGTTTAAGGCAAATTAAACGACTCACTTCAGTTGCTATATTACAAGCTGCAATTAATGTTACTATAATCACTTGCTTACATCGTCATTGCTAATTTCTTTATTTTTTGGTTATAGGTAATGTTTTCTGAAAGTCGTATCGTTTTCTTAATGCGTCAGTTTTAGTAAATCAAGAATCGCTGCTTCATGTTGGTGCAATACTGTATCTACGTCCTGACGTAAAGATAAAAGACTGGATTGAGCAAGTGGTCTTCATTTATGCGTGTTGATTTGACAGTATTAATTTCCAACAATTTCCCGCCAAATTTTATAATGGTGATATAACGCGCTATTTACCTAACAGTACCGTCTCAACAATAATTAACTATACCTAACAAAATATAGGTAGATACGCTGAGAGTCATATTGTACGGAAAAGATTTGACGCTCACTGTAACGTTAGTATCCCTATGTTCTCGTCAAACATGTACGGGCGGTATTTGACGGTCATGTCGTCTTATACGTTACAAATGGGACGTAGTATTGGCTCTCTGTAGTATTGCTGTGCTGCCAGTTTATCATATTCGCGTTTGCAAATCTTATCAAAGGCTGATGTTGCTAGTAGGTTGCCTTAGTACTTTCTCTCTCTCTTACATCAGACACAGTTTTCTCTCAGACCCCCACTGCACTCATCTTTAAAAACCCAATCGAACAAATTACAAATATCTGAAAACGCGTCATTGGTAGTTACCCTCGATATATTTCCTTGTTTAACTAGGCTTGAAGTGCTAGCGAAAAGTCGTGCTGGTTCAATGTAAATCTGATTGCATGATCCCATTTGTACAAAAGGCCATACGAGATTCATTGCATCTGACGGTGTGGTTTGAACTGACTTCTGAAAGCAATCATAAGTACATGTGGTGGCCTGTAACTGCACAATACTGTCAAATCCATAAGTATTAGTCGCAACAATTCATCGTTCATTGTCCCTAATCGACTGCAAAATATAATTATTCAGTAGAACACTGGTACCGAACTTTCTTGTTTTACAAGATGTGGCCATCTGTAACTCAGGATGAAATTAAGTACCCTTCGTTTTTTGGGAGCTGTTTTTATGGAGCCACTTGTGTTCAAGCGTTAACTCGTGGAAGTTATCTATCGATGAAACAAATAAATAATTAAAACTCAGAGATAAATAACGAGCGGTTCTAGGCGTTCAGTCTGGAACCGGAGACCACTACGATCGCAGGTTCGAATCCTGCCTCGGGCATGAATGTGTGTGATGTCATTAGGATAGTTAGGTTTAAATAGTTCTAAGGGACTGATGACTGCAGATGTTAAGTCCCATAGTGCTCACAGCCATATCAACCATTTTTTAGAGATTAATTCACTTCTAGATCTTGACTGTCTCCAAACGCCATTAGAATAGCAGCCAATAGTGCTTTGTCGAAATCGCAGACGGCGTGATTTCTAATAGAAGTTTTGCATTTTGCTTGCTACGTAAGTGAATAATTTCATTAAGCCAGTATTGCATGGAATCTGTGTTTTGAGACTCGCTCAACATTTGAAAGACGCGCACTCTGGAACCGGGATTACTGTGAAGATTGATAAAGATAGATGTGCGAACTGAGTTCTCCTGTTAGTTTGTTCAATCTTTTTACTAATGAAACTGTTCCATCTATACAGATGCATTGTGAATACTTTACGAACACAGAAAATTGTTCTTGCATTCAATAATGGACGTGCTATAGATGTAGACCGATCGAGCGAATTTCACCGTCGTGACGTTCAAACCTTATGACCGTGAGATTTTCAATCGGATTGCATCCAGTCAATCCAAGAATTGCATTTTGGAGCTCTTGTTTTGTCTTACTTGAAACTCAATTTGTTGTTAATTGCGGAAGCTCAGTGTCTCCTAATTTCGTTTGTTGATTTTCCTTGAGTCCGGGCCGGATGCGAGATAAGACATTGCGGGCTACCATTTCTGTTGGAACATGAGTTCTTCGTTTTCCTTTTAGCTGACGCTCCTTACTATATACAAAATATCTGTCGAAACAACAATTCTCGATAAATTGTTTCGACATTCTTCACATCTACCTTTGATCTAAAGCTACAGTCCAAACTCAGACGCTTTATAGCTCGTAACTGCGATAGTTCATGGCATCGACTTTATCTCCCAGAGTTTCTCATACAGGGTAACTGACTTATCGAAGCACGAAACTCTAGTAATCGGTTGATAGTACTACCCTCGAAGTCTCCGAACACTTGTTATGGATGAAATTACTCATAGAAGTATTAAAGTTCTATTGCAACGTGGTACAATCTGCAAGGAATATTCCCGTCTCTTTCTCTTCGTAGGCTGCAGAGCTTGTGAAATGTTCGATTGAACAGGTTGGGTGCAGATACAAGGAACATTGCAAAATGTTGGAACGAACCGCTACCAGTTCTAACTAGCAGGAAATCCAAATGGAACCAACTAGACATACCAGTAAACTTAGAAACATATGCTCAGCACTTTCTTACAGGAATTTCTTTTTCTATAGTGATAAGTTGAAAGAAATGTCGTCACAAATCTGCAGTGTTTGTGAGGCTTTAAAACACTATTTTGGAAGAATATAGAGGATGGCGGAAACTTTCAAAAGATCACAAAAATGTTATTATTTACAGGGCAGCAAACGTCAACAACGAATCCACATTGTTAGTATTGTTATTAACTATTCAAAAATATCGTTCGGGATACTGTTGAGAACTAGAGTAAGTCAGCTCAAATTTAGAAACTATAATTATGCATAAAAAGATAGGCTAATATAAAAATTGGTACGGTTTCCACTTCAATATTGTTTACTTGTCGGCAGTGTTTGACCAGAGGATAGTATGTTCAGAACAACTACAGAAACACATAGGACGGAAATACCGACAAAAGTGTGAAAAGGGCAGATGATAAAAATGTGTCTTAATTTCTATTTGAGTACTATTTCTTTGTCGGGATAGTACTTATGGAGCAATGTTCGGAATATGTAGAGTAACTAAGGGCACACTTTAAAAACACCAGCTTTTCAAAAAGAGAGGACTAGGACAAAAAATTCTCTTGGTTACCAATTCTAGACTACTAGCAAGTTGACACGAAGTAACAGTCATCGTCCAAAAACCCACATTCAATAATGGTATTCTGGCGAACGTTGTTCTGAAGTAACATTCAGAGGAACTGGAGCAACTCAGAGGAGCAGAAAAATCCGATTTAACAAAATGGGGATGGTATCGGAAGATATGTTTTCGCTTCACATTTGAAACCTTTTTATGTGAGGTCATAGTTTTCTCGAGATACATTGGCGTTTAAACTAACAGAGGCTCGTGAGTATCCCACAGACCATCAGCGAGATGGATGGGACTATTGATTATAAATTCCTCCACAAACTAGAAACAACGAAATACACAATGACTTACGTAGGAGACACCATTGAATTCTATGTATGGTATATATCGACATCTTCACAGGACTAAACGCAGAGATAAGTCAATAAGATGTGAGCAATGAACCTCAACACCATTGGGTACAGAGCGCTCTCGAAACAACAAAAGTGGTCCAAATCTTAAAATATATTATACCTGACCGGCTAAATAACATTGATAAAATTATTACTTCTGGAATACTCCCTCTAGTAATACTGAGGCACAGATCAGTATCACTGGATGTACGTCACTGTCAACGAAGACTCACGAAATGCGACCAGCAACCTACCAATGTATCACCAAAATAATACAGCACAACACATAACTTACTACTAACCTACACGTGGCTAGCCTCGCATCTGCTCTCGACTACAACAGATCACTTCATTATACACACACACAAACAGTAATAATCACGTAAAACAGATAAACATATAGAATCGTAATAATATTTATGTAGATGGTGAATGACGCAAGCCGGCCGTTGTGGCCGAACGGTTCTAGGCGCTTCAGTCCGGAACCGCGCTGCTGCAACGGTCTCAGGTTTAAATCCTGCCTCGGGCATGGATGTGTGTGATGTCCTTAGGTTAGTTAGGTTTAAGTAGTTCAGGGTCTAGGGGACAGATGACCTCAGATGTTAAATCCTATAGTGCTCAGAGCCATTTTGAAAGACGCAAATAGCACACGTTGCGTCATTCACCAACTTTAATTAACGGACGCGTCGTTCACTGATTCCAACGTGGATGAAATTGCTTTTATGTAGGTATTGACATAAATCTCTACGTCTTGTCCAATTTTGTCGTGCCTTCTCGTAAAATAATTACGAAGATGTCATGTCTCTTCCAAAAGCTTTGTATTTCGCTGCAAGGTTTCTGATAATTAGCTGGAAAAGTCTTCGTTTTACCTGTCTCTGCTCGCGAAAACTACTTCACTTGTCTTCGGAATGTAATATTCTCACTCACGTTTCACATTCAAACTATTTATACACATAATATTTCCCCTGTTCCGCAAAATTATCATTTATATCATCATCAAAATGAAACGTCCCCTGCTCATCTACTTTACACAACTTCCTAGCTTCAGCTTCCTTTTTCATTTATCACCATCCTCCTTATAAAAAAACTACACACATCTGCCTAAGGAACATGTTTGTACCCAGACCTGTGTCTCTTCTTACGGAGCAGATCGGCGTTGATGAACATCCAGTTTCAGGATTCAGAAAATACGGAAACCACTAGGGAGAGGTCGGGGCTGTATGGAGGGTGTGCAAGGGCTTACCAAATTACTTCTGCAGCGTACACAAAATAACCATGGCAACAAAATGCCTGTCCTCATTTGCTAGTCTTGTTACAATTTCACTGCAGAAGTTTCTCTGGAAGCTGTTACACATCCTCCATTCGATCATGATATCTCCCCATGTGATTTCCCTGTTTTTGAAGGACTGAAGTAAGAGATTACTGGCCATAGATTTCATTCTGACGAAGATGAGCACGACTTGGTACAATCATGATACCATAGGCAACAGCTAACGTTTATCCATAAAGCCTGTGACAGACTTTTCCAGCAGTAAGACAAATGTTTTCACAGCTATGGCGATTACTCTTGATATAATAAAAAGTTCACTTACGTTGTCCCCAACTGTCTAGCTTTCACTACTGCCTAGAATACAAACGGCAAGTTGTCATTGATACCATTTTGAGTATAAACATCCTCAGAGAAGTCTGGTCCATTTATTGCCATTAGATCCAATGTATTTCCATATCTAGAGGCCTTGCGAACCAACTAAGGTATGTACTTTTTTGAAAAGGAATCTAGCAATGATAAACGAGGTGTCTTACCACGACCAACACTAAGAAATGTATAATTATTCCTATACATATCTGTATCATTATAAGCTTCTCCATTGACGACAGTCTGAATGGGGGAAAAAGTTAAGCGAGATGAGCTAGACTTTAAGGTTTTCAATCACGTCTGGTCGTGAGTCCGGTGGTTACTAGGTAGATCGAGTTATAAGAGTATTTCCCTAGTTGATACTGAGTCTTGAGGAAATAATTTGGCATGCAGCTCCAGTTTTATCTCAGCTGATCCGAGCTTGTTGTCCCTTGAGATAAATACAGTACTTCTATTTCCCATACGCTTGTGCTTTCGATATACGCTTGCATTTGCCACAGTAAATCTCACCTTTGTCATCTTCGATTTTTACATAAATCTCACAACCTTCTATTGTGTTAACTCCACACCTTTTTATGAGTACTATCAAACCTTGTAGCTTGTTGCGAATGATTCGGCAGCTGATCAGGTGTAGGTGGACGCAAAGTCACCTATACACAATACCCTCGTGAGTATCCCATACGCCATCAGCAGGTGGATAGTATCTCTGATAGTATTGCGCCACTCAGACATTTACTGAGACCCTACAGTTTTTGAAACTACAGCACAAAGCTAGGAACTCCCAGCCCTGTCCAGCTTGTGAAACAATAATCGTAGGCTCTGGTTCACGTCACCCACTGGTCTCAGAGCAAGAAATTCTCTATCTGTTTTGCGGAGAATGTTGTACATTGCAAGCTTTGTTCTGTGAGTAAGGGCGTGGCATAAGACTTCTGGAATATTTACTTATCAGATAACTTTTTTCAGCTTCGCCTTCTACTAGCCACAACATTCACTGTTCCGTAAACGGCATGCTCATTTTTCGAAGTAACCTGCTATCACTTGTGTTGGTGTCTTATGGTTCCGTCAATGTCTGGTAGTCACTGGACGAATTTGCTGACCTTCACTTTGAGTTGGAATCCAGTATTCAAATGTCGTTCATCGTACATGACTGTGCTTGACGATAACCAACTGTAGGCTAAAACGTAGTGCAATACTATCTCATCAATTTCCCGTGTGAAATAACAGGTTTTCATTTTACCGTTATCTTGGCTCACACTTCACTGCAATCTCGAATCGTGTTCAGATTTCATTAGAAAAACTGAACGGGAAAAAGTGAGTGGCTTACAAGGGAAACAGCAGAAACGTGTTAAAAGAATAAACTCAAAGACTTCCTACAGTATTCGACCCTACAGCGCCAATCTACGCACTCCCAGCCCTGTTCAGCTAGTCATAAAGTCATCGAAGTCTCTGGTTCACGCAGCCCACTCGTCTCAGAACAAGAAGTCCGCGATCATATCTGCGCAGAATTATGCATATTGTGAGCTTCGATTGTATTCTGTGAACAAGGGCGTGGATTAAGACTTCTGTTGCTATTCAAATGGGTCAAATCGTTCTGAGCCTAGAACTTAGAACTACTTAAAACTAACTAAACGAAGGTCATCACACACATCCATGCCCGAGGCAGGCTTCGAACCTGCGGCCGTAGCAGTCGCGCGGTTCCGGACTGAACGCCTAGAACCGCTACACCAAAGCGGCCGGCTGCTGCTGTTCATCAAATACATTTTTCAATTTCGATCATTACTCGGTACAACCTTTACTTGTCTATTAACGACATGCGCGTTACACTAGCTATCCGAAATCACACGTGATCGTTGCTTATGATTCCGTAAGTGTCCGCAAGTCACTGGATGAGCCGCTGAACGTTACTTTGAGATTATTATGTGGGGTTGAAATTTCGTTCGTCGTCCATGAGAAGTGCTTGTCGATAAATGTCGCTGGCTAAAGTGTAGGAGAATTCTATGTCATGAAATTCCCGTGCGAAATAATAGGACTTCGTTTAACCATTCACTTGGTTAACACTCCCCAGCAATTAAAAAATCTGTTCTGATTCCATCATAACCCAAAACGACAAATACGGAATGGTTTCCGCAGGAGTATACAGTAACTGCAATGTATAAAGATAGAAAGATCTTCGGAGGAATAAATTCAAAGATGATCCGATGAAATGTGAGCACGTCTACATCACCGTTCTCGACACAACTAAAGCGTCGCATATGATAAAACAGTAACAATTTAATATGCTGTCAGAATACATAACACTGATAAAATTATTAATGCCGGAACACTCGCTGTAGTTCCACTGATGGACACTTCAATATTACTAACATACACGTCTTTAGTTCAAAATGGCTCTGAGCGCAATATGACTTAACTTCTGAGGTCATCAGTGCCCATGAACTTAGAACTACTTAAACCTATTAGTCAAAAATGAAGATGGAGTGCAACGCGGTTGGCACATAATATGCACAACAATCAGCAGATTTTTTGCAGTAAAGCATTGAACAATAGCGAAAGCAAGTATTAGTTTGATGGATTTACTGTAAGAAGTCATCTCAGTTTTATATTTGCCTCTGACGAGAGATTTTTTAGGTTAAATCTATGTCGTTATTGCTAGCACTACACGTTCTGGAAGTAGCATTCTCAAAGAATGCAATATGATGAGCAGCAGCTAACGGCTTTATATGAGACGTGAAGGTACCATAATATATTTACTGCTGTTTGCTTAAATGTATATTCTTCAGTGAAAAGAATAGAATATTTTTCTATTCTTCTTAGATATGTGAAGTGATGATGTTAATTAGATACGTTAAAGTCATTTATAATTACACGAGTTAGTATTACTTGAAAGCTTATAATTTCCTTCCTCCCATGTCATTTAACAGAGTCATGTAAATCAAGAATAATTATAGACATTATAGATGTTTGTGGAATAATGGCAATGTGGCGTAATAGAGGTATAAATTACATGCCTTTCACGTTCCTAAAAATATTATTAAGTTTTTATTGTTAATCAAATTATTTTTATTCTGCAAAAAAACAACCAAAAGGGTCACAGCTCAGATATAAACAACTGTGTAATTCATTTACTGGACTGGTTAGTGTTGATTATATTATATCATACCGTTTTACATTTAGTTCGCCAGTCAACTGGAGTTTATATTTATTGTATAATAACACTTCTATTGAATTTGTTAGCGACTATATCCTCAACAATCTTTCAGGAAACAGTAATTTCAGTCACAGCTTTTTCTATTACATTGATATAAAATCTCATTTTGGTAACGAGCTGCTTCATTTGCTAATGGGAATTAATAATTCTTTTAGCTTAACAGATCCAGAAATCAGAATAAAATTAGCAACCACAACGCAGCCACCCTTAGAATGGTCTTGTCGAACACGAGATAAATTAGTTGACGTTTGTAAGCAGAAATAAATTGCCCTGACTTCTGTGCAATGGTAGTCCTAGGCATCCAGGAAAGGGTAGACAGAGATCAGAGAGAAAGCAAGATGTTATGACGATCTCTCTAATAACAAGTTCGAGGTCCTGTAAGTACTTGAAACGTAACTGAGCCACAGAGACTTACGTCACCAGCCTGCTATATCCTGTGTCAAGAAGTAAATATGAAAGGCTGGGGGTTTAGTAGATTATAAGTAGAGAAGGTTAATATGATACCAGCAAATTGCGGGAGCATCTATCATATAGAGTAAGGATTCAGAATTATTTATTTATTTATGTATGCATTTATTTTACCTGGCAAGATTAGGGCCTTTAGGCCCTCTCTTACACCTAACCAGGCATACTCAGATTGAACGAGTTACAGTTTCTACATAACATTAAGGACATATAACGTATTATGTAGTATTGATGTTAAAGAAAAAAAATAGATATTATAACAGTAGTACAATGATAATTATAACAATAAAAAATTATTATAAAAATCAATAATAATAATAATAATAATATTAATAATAATAATGACTATGTATATGAAAGTAAACATACTTTTCTTTTGTGAATGTCAGTCCCATTGTTAGTTGGGAATTATCTCGTTATGTTCTTGCAGCTTGTGAGTTATTCTCATCGAGCAGAGACATAAGACGATAGAATGGAGTGAAAGAGATATATATGAGGTAGATAGGTTTGAGGAAGAGAAATAGAATGGTAGAATTCGAAGCTGTGATGGAGAGGAGAAAGAAAGAGATGGGAAGGGCACAACAATGGTGGCTATACCGTCCCTAATATATAAGTTTTGAGTTCGCTCTTGAATGTTGAGTAGTTCTGGATAAGATGCAGATCACAGGGAAGCGCGTTCCATAGTCGTATGGCTGAGATGGAGAATGACACGGAGAAATATTTTGTGTTATGTAAAGGTACAGCCAAGATGATAGACGTATCTGATCTGGTATTGCGATTGTGGAATGTTAATAGGTGTTTAATGTGAGAAGGTAGGTATTGGGGGCACCAGTGGCTAAGAAATCGATGAAGTAAGCACATCGTGTGGAGATCGCGTGCCTTATGTGGGCGTATCCAACGTAACTGGGAGTATGAAGGACTGATATGATCATACAACCGAATATTGCACACGTATCTAACGCAAGCATTCATCACTAGCTCGAGGCATCTAGAATTTTCACTATTTGTGCCGTGTTGAACTACATCGCAGTAGTAAAGATAAGGCAAGACTAGTGTTTGGACAAATTTTTGTTTAATATGGGTTGGAAATATTTTTCTAAATTTTTGAATTGCATGTAGGGAGGAGAGCGATTTCCGGCAAGATGTGACTGTTTGTTCTTCCCAGTTTAGGTGTTCATCCAAGATTATTCCAAGGTCTTTTACTGTTTTTTGGTATGGTAGTTGGGTAGCATTGAGGAGTATTTTAGGGACTGTTTCGCGAAAGTACCGGCTGATTAACTTTGGATGAGATATAAGTATGACCTGGGATTTCTTGGGGTTTAGTTTCAGACCTAGGTTCTGTGCCTATCGAGAAACAGAGCAAAGATCTGCGTTCATACTTGATACTGCGCCAGCAATGTTTTTGGGGCTTGCACTTATGTACAATTGGATGTGGTCGGCATAAAGATGATAGTTGCAGGAGTGAATCACTGAAGAAATATCATTAATGTACAGCGAGAAGAGTTAGTGCCGCTTACGAAAAGTAATAATGACTGGACAATATTAGGAACACAAATTTGGTTGAAACCGGAAGAAAACAGCAACTAAATTCTGAATATATATTGCAATGTTCATCATAAGGATAGGACAGAGGCTAAAGAGACACTCTATATATTGTTGTAAACAATTCGGTAATATTTGGCGAAGTTGTTACTAATTCCGAATGTGTATTAATCTCCAATCGGCATGAAGTTTAGGATCAATGGTGGGTTACAATCGTAACCGGATGCTTTCATAAACATCTACGTCAGGAAATGTACAGGTTGAGGGAATTCCAGAATTTCGTGAATAAGACTCCTGATCAAGCTATAGTGACGGGGGTGACGGCGGCTTGCGAGGAATATTGTAAGAGCGTCATGCGATAAAAATAAGTGCCACGTGCCGTTAGAATTTTTTTTCGTGGTGCTATGATCACTGTGCAACCGTCGGTTTGTCTATGACATGTATGCAATTATCATATCCTCAGTTCGTCAGTACAGCTCGATGTATCTGGTCTGTGTTCTGTACTTCGTAACTGTCGATATCTGCGTGATGCACCGTGTGTCATATAAAAATGCTTAATGTTAAAGTCATACATTCACCAGATAATAACGTTTTATTAATTACCTGTTCAGCATTTGTGCAGCTCTGTTCCAAATATTCTGAATGTATTTCCCGAAAATTACGTACAGCAGATAGAGAACCAAGTAGCCTGAGACCCCCAAGCAACAAAAGGACCTCAATGGCTTCAGCTGGGGTTTGTGCAGCACAGGAAGGGATCAGGCTATATCTGTTTGTTAATAATAAATTAAAGGTATTATAATTACGTTAATTCACATCACTAGAGGTCCATCTGTTAATAACAAATTAAGATTACATGATCTTCCTGTTTTACGTATTTGTTCATGTTTTACGTATATATTTATATATACTAAATTTTGCGTACTTTACAATTTTTCGTGACTTTCCAAAATTTTAAGTTTTGTCCCACTACCCCCGACGTCACGCAAACATCACGTCGCATGATCGTTATAATGCTGCTCTCAGCCAAACACAAAAAATCTGTATGTGCCCAAAAGTATCGGAATATTATGTATCAGTACTAATCCACCATCAAATTACTGGATTGTGTGTGTGGCGTCATAGTGCATGAGTTAGAAAGGAACACGTATCCCCAATTGGTAGAAATGATGACGTCTGCACGTATTAATGACATCATACCAAAAACCTTAGCACTGCTATTTTACTGATTTCCAACCAAACATGGCATATAAATCAGATATATAACACCCGATAGATAAAGCATTGCCAAGCCACCTTTAAATTACACATTTTGTAATGTAATGCTTCATGTTATAGAAATGGCACGTTGTTTTAATAATTATATAATAAGAATGATAATGTATCAGCTAAATGTTTTTGCTTCCAACCAAAGATACTGTGTGTATAAGAAATAGCACAGGGTTACAAAATACCCACCTAAAGAGGTGACCAGTATCTGCAGCAAAAGGTATCACACCTTTAGGTTAGGCGACATCTCTAGGGTCTGAGTGCTATACAGCTGCGACATCGAAAACCATGTTAGCAATGGCCGAGAAATTTTAATATTATTTTAGGTGCAATTGTATCCGAAGTGGCTGCTGTTGGATTACGAAGTAATATTACGAAGGCGGTCAGAACTATCAAGCCCACAGCAAGCAGCTCTATAAAATATACGGACTGTATTGCAAATAGGTTCAAAATGGCTCTGAGCACAATGAGACTTAACATCTATGATCATCAATCCCCTACAACTTATAACTACTTAAACCTAACTAACCTAAGGACATCACATAACACCCAGTCATCACGAGGCAGAGAATGTCCCTGACTCCGCCGATAATTGAACACGGGAACCCGGGCGTAGGAAACGAGAACGCTATCTCATGACCACGAGATGCGAACTTGCAAATAGGCACGAGGCCTCAACATCCTTTCGTTCTCTCTGGACGACTGGGAATGATATTTTCAGAACTAGCGTCTATGGGTGGGCAACGTCTGTCTAGGTCAACAAGAGCTCTCAGGTAGAAGGAAAAGGCGTGCAACAAACAATAAATTATTACGTTAATACGAGAGCGTATTTGACGTGTGCTAGTAAATCACAATAGCTTATCGCATTGGTAAGTATAATGTAGAGTTTCCATCAAACGAAAGGGGAGGATAGATTTTAATCCATAGTAGAGATTAAATCATGATGGAAATGAGATACAGCAAAATGTCTCAGATAAAAGTTGTAGGTTTCAAAGTGGGTCACGAATTGCTGCTACTGGCCGTGAGCTTCTACGCGATTTTCATGGTGTTCTGGAACTTATAGTGATTTATTTTTAAATGGGGACCCTAATATTTGATTTAAGATTTGAAAATAACGGTAAATTTTACGTATAAAATTATGCGTTACTCACAATCATGGCTAGTTCAGTGAAGATCAAATAAGTAAATTTCGTTTTACTTCAACAGAGGAGGGATAAAGCCTGGAAATACTGGATAATTGGTGGCCGTCTCTTCAGGCGAGACACGCTTGAAAACCAGTAGTTTGTTGTGCACTTCCACGACTGTATAGCAGACCAGTGGATGGATAACGAGCATATGCCAAGAGATATGTGGAACTGCAATGGAAGACACCATTGCACAGACTACGTCGTTGGAGGAGAAATACACTCCTGGAAATGGAAAAAAGAACACATTGACACCGGTGTGTCAGACCCACCATACTTGCTCCGGACACTGCGAGAGGGCTGTACAAGCAATGATCACACGCACAGCACAGCGGACACACCAGGAACCGCAGTGTTGGACGTCGAATGGCGCCAGCTGCGCAGCATTTGTGCACCGCCGCCGTCAGTGTCAGCCAGTTTGCCGTGGCATACGGAGCTCCATCGCAGTCTTTAACACTGGCCCAGCAGATTATGGTGGCCTTGAAGCTTTTCCTGATGCTAATATTTTGACTTGGAAGACATGGAGTATTTCCGAGACTACAGGACTGTTGGCTAAAGTGCCTTATGGTACTCTAGTTCCAAGCATGCCATTTGTTCTGAGTACTAGGAAGAAGAAGAAATTGAATGCTGATGAGTACCTTTTTATTTGGGCCAAAGTTGGTAATGGCAATTGTAAAATAAAGATTAATGGTGATTGTATGATATATTATAGACAATAAAAATCCTTATCTCCTTTCCTTATCTCCTTTCAAACAAAATAACAAAAAACATTGATCTAGGTTGTTATGGGTAGCGCCAGACCGCTCTAGAGATTTTTTTTTTTTAAGTCGGCCCTCTGGTTTGCTCGCTAGGTGGGTGACCTTGAAGCGGACTTAGCCGTTGGCGTGTGAGTTTCGTATAGGAGGTGCAATTTCGAGTTTTAGTTACTGTAATCGTAAATTCAACAGATTGTAGCGCAGTCGTTAGGCATTTGTACAGGTTAGTTGATACATTCTTTGCGTGTTTCGCTTGCGTTATCTAGGCACGGACTCGTGTTTCAGTAACTGTTGTTCAACATAGATTAGAATGGACAGGGACTGCGATTGCTGTGTTCGGATGAGGGCTGACTTGGCATCCCTTCGCTCACAGCTGCAATCGGCGCTGACTTCGGTCGCGCAGCTTGAGGCTGTTGCCAATGGGCACCACTGTGGGGAGCCGGACTTGGGTATCACGGGGATGTCAACCTCTTCCCGTCTGTCCCCAGATCGGTCTGCCGCTGTGGTTGCCCCGGTTGCTGCCCGCAGTGGGGCTGAGCCCTCGCCTGTGGTTGATTGGGAGGTCGTTCCAAGGCGTAGCAGGCAGCGAAAGGCGTCCCCGGAGGCTGATCAGAAAGCCTCCCCGGTGCGTCTGACAAGCCGGTTTCAGGCACTGTCTCTGGCTGAGCCAGATGCAGCTGCCTGCCCTGTTTCAGAGGATCATTCTCAGCCTTCAAGGTCCGGGCAATCGCAGAGGGTGGGCTTACTGGTAGTTGGGAGCTCCAATGTTAGGCGCGTAATGGGGCCCCTCAGGGATATGGCGGCTAAGGAGGGGAAGCAATCCAGTGTGCACTCCGTGTGCATTCCGGGAGGAGTCATTCATGATGTGTAAAGGGTCCTTCCGGATGCCATGAAGAGCACAGGGTGCAGCCAGCTGCAGGTGGTGACACATGTCGGCACTAATGATGTGTGTCGCTTTGGATCTGAGGAAATTCTCTCTGGATTCCAGCGGCTATCTGATTTGGTGAAGGCTGCCGGTCTTGCTTATGAGATGAAGGCAGAGCTCACCATCTGCAGCATCGTTGACAGAACCGACTGCGGACCTTTGGTGCAGAGCCGGGTGCAGGGTGTGAATTAGAGGCTCAGACGGTTTTGCGACCGTATTGGCTGCAGATTCCTTGACTTGCGCCATAGGGTGGTGGGGTTTCGGGTTCCGCTGAATAGGTCAGGAGTTCACTACACTCAGCTGGCGGTTACACGGGTAGAGGAGGCTGTGTGGCGTGGACTGGGCGGTTTTTTAGGTTAGAAGGCCTCGGGAAAGTGCGGTATGGGCTGCAATGTCAAAGGGTGCTTGGCAATCACAGGACGTGCTTGGATCAAGGAACAGTCGGAATTATAGTTGTAAATTGTTGTAGTTGCGCTGGAAAAGTCCCTGAGTTTCAAGCGCTAATAGAAAGCACAGAAGCTGATATCGTTATAGGTACAGAAAGCTGGCTAAAGTCTGAAATAAGTTCTGCAGAAATTTTTACGAAGTCTCAGACGGTGTTCAGGAAAGATAGATTAAGCAGAATTGGTGGTGGAGTGTTTGTGTCTGTCAGTAGTGGTTTATCTTGTAGTGAAGTCGAAGTAGATACTCAGTGCGAATTGGTATGGGTGGAGGTTATACTTAACAGCCGAATTAAGTTAATAATTGGCTCCTTCTACCGACCCCCAGACTCCGATGATACAGTTGCGGAACAGTTCAGAGAAAGTTTGAGTCTCGTAACAAATAAATACCCCACTCATACGGTTATAGTTGGTGGGGACTTCAACCTACCCTCGGTATGTTGGCAAAAATACTTGTTCAAAACCGGTGGTAGGCAGAAAACGTCTTCCGAGATTGTCCTAAATGCTTTCTCCGAAAATTATTTCGAGCAGTTAGTCCACGAACCCACGCGAATTGTAAATGGTTGCGAAAACACACTTGATCTCTTAGCCACAAACAATCCAGAGCTGATAGAGAGCATCATGACTGATACAGGAATTAGTGATCACAGGGTCGTTGTAGCTAGGCTCAATACAATTTCTTCCAAATCCATCAGAAACAAATGCAAAATAATTTTATTTAAAAAAGCGGATAAAGTGTCACTAGAAGCCTTCCTAAAAGACAATTTCCATTCCTTCCGAACTGACTATGCGAATGTAGACGAGATGTGGCTCAAATTCAAAGATATAGTAGCAACAGCAATTGAGATTTCATACCTCATAAATTGCTAAGAGATGGAACGGATCCCCCGTGGTACACAAAAAAGGTCCGAACGCTGTTGCAGAGGCAACGGAAAAAGCGTGCGAAGTTCAGAAGAACGCGAAATCCCGAAGATGGGCTAAAATTTACAGACGCGCGAAATTTGGCACGTACTTCGATGCGAGATGCCTTTAATAGGTTCCACAACGAAACATTGTCTCGAAATTTGGTAGAAAATCCGAAGAAATTCTGGTCGTATGTAAAGTACACAAGCGGCAAGACGCAGTCAATACCTTCGCTGCGCAGTGCCGATGGTACTGTTATCGACGACTGTGCCGCTACAGCGGAGTTATTGAACACAGTTTTCCGAAATTCCTTCACCAGGAAAGACGAATGGAATATTCCAGAATTTGAAACACGAACATCTGCTAGCGTGAGTTTCTTAGAAGTAGATACCTTAGGGGTTGCGAAGCAACTCAAATCGCTTGATACCGGGAAGTCTTCAGGTCCAGATTGTATACCGATTAGGTTCCTTTCCGATTACGCTGATACTATAGCTCCCTACTTAGGACTCATATACAACCGCTCGCTCACCGATAGATCTGTACCTACAGATTGGAAAATTGCGCAGGTCGCACCAGTGTTCAAGAAGGGTAGTAGGAGTAATCCATTTAACTACAGACCTATATCATTGACGTCGGTTTGCAGTAGGGTTTTGGAGCATATACTGTATTCAAACATTATGAATCACCTCGAAGGGAACGATCTATTGACACGTAATCAGCATGGCTTCAGAAAACATCGCTCTTGTGCAACGCAGCTAGCTCTTTATTCGCACGAAGTAATGGCCGCTATCGACAGGGGATCTCAAGTTGATTCCGTATTTCTAGATTTCCGGAAAGCTTTTGACACCGTTCCTCACAAGCGACTTCTAATCAAGCTGTGGAGCTATGGGGTATCGTCTCAGTTGTGCGACTGGATTCGTGATTTCCTGTCAGGAAGGTCGCAGTTCGTAGTAATAGACGGCAAATCATCGAGTAAAACTGAAGTGATATCAGGTGTTCCCCAGGGAAGCGTCCTTGGACCTCTGCTGTTCCTGATCTATATAAATGACCTGGGTGACAATCTGAGCAGTTCTCTTAGATTGTTCGCAGATGATGCTGTAATTTACCGTCTAGTAAGGTCATCCGAAGACCAGTAACAGTTGCAAAGCGATTTAGAAAAGATTGATGTATGGTGTGTCAGGTGGCAGTTGACGCTAAATAACAAAAAGTGTCAGATGATCCACATGAGTTCCAAAAGAAATCCATTGGAATTCGATTACTCGATAAACAGTACAATTCTCAAGGCTATCAATTCAACTAAGTACCTGGGTGTTAAAATTACGAACAACTTCAGTTGAAAGGAGCACATAGATAATATTGTCGGGAAGGCGAGCCAAAGGTTGCGTTTCATTGGCAGGACACTTAGAAGATGCAACAAGTCCACTAAAGAGACAGCTTACACTACACTCGTTCGTCCTCTGTTAGAATATTGCTGCGCGGTGTGGGATCCTTACCAGGTGGGATTGACGGAGGACATCGAAAGGGTGCAAAAAAGGGCAGCTCGTTTTGTATTATCACGTTATAGGGGAGAGAGTGTGGCAGATATGATACACGAGTTGGGATGGAAGTCATTACAGTATAGACGTTTTTCGTCGCGGCGAGACCTTTATACGAAGTTTCAGTCACCAACTTTCTCTTCCGAATGCGAAAATATTTCGTTGAGCCCAACCTACATAGGTAGGAATGATCATCAAAATAAAATAAGAGAAATCAGAGCTCGAACAGAAAGGTTTAGGTGTTCGTTTTTCTCGCTCGCTATTCTGGAGTGGAATAGTAGAGAGATAGTATGATTGTGATTCGATGAACCTTCTGCCAAGCACTTAAATGTGAATTGCAGAGTAGTCATGTAGATGTAGATGTAGATGTAGCATGCCGCGACAGCGTGGACGTGAACCGTATGTGCAGTTGACGGACTTTGAGCGAGGGCGTATAGTGGGCATGCGGGAGGCCGGGTGGACGTACCGCCGAATTGCTCAACACGTGGGGCGTGAGGTCTCCACAGTACATCGATGTTGTCGCCAGTGGTCGGCGGAAGGTGCACGTGCCCGTCGACCTGGGACCGGACCGCAGCGACGCACGGATGCACGCCAAGACCGTAGGATCCTACGCAGTGCCGTAGGGGACCGCACCGCCACTTCCCAGCAAATTAGGGACACTGTTGCTCCTGGGGTATCGGCGAGGACCATTCGCAACCGTCTCCATGCAGCTGGGCTACGGTCCCGCACACCGTTAGGCCGTCTTCCGCTCACGCCCCAACATTGTGCAGCCCGCCTCCAGTGGTGTCGCGACAGGCGTGAATGGAGGGACGAATGGAGACGTGTCGTCTTTAGCGATGAGAATCGCTTCTGCCTTGGTGCCAATGATGGTCGTATGCGTGTTTGGCGCCGTGCAGGTGAGCGCCACAATCAGGACTCCATACGACCGAGGCACACAGGGCCAACACCCGGCATCATGGTGTGGGGAGCGATCTTCTACAGTGGCTGTACACCTCTGGTGATCGTCGAGGTTATACTGAATAGTGCACGGTACATCCAAACCGTCATCGAACCCATCGTTCTACCGTTCCTAGACCGGCAAGGGAACTTGCTGTTCCAACAGGACAATGCACGTCCGCATGTATCCCGTGCCACCCAACGTGCTCTAGAAGGTGTAAGTCAACTACCCTGGCCAGCAAGATTTCCGGATCTGTCCCCCATTGAGCATGTTTGGGACTGGATGAAGCGTCGTCTCACGCGGTCTGCACGTCCAGCACGAACGCTGGTCCAACTGAGGCGCCAGGTGGAAATGGCATGGCAAGCCGTTCCACAGGACTACATCCAGCATCTCTACGATCGTCTCCATGGGAGAATAGCAGCCTTCATTGCTGCGAAAGGTGGATATACACTGTACTAGTGCCGACATTGTGCATGCTATGTTGCCTGTGTCTATGTGTCTGTGGTTCTGTCAGTGTGATCATGTGATGTATATGACCCCAGGAATGTGTCAATAAAGTTTCCCCTTCCTGGGACAATGAATTCACGGTGTTCTTATTTCAATATCCAGGAGTGTATTTTCGAACTACCGTCGCAACAATTCTTTGTAATTTCACTCTGGAAGAGCTCACTTAAAAACGAACGGTAATATGATTCCGTGAGAGCTCTGTTTTCCCATATTTCATTACTATGATTGTTTCTCATTATGTATGTCAGAGTCATCTGGACATCTGTTTTGTTATGGTTCCCGCAATATTCAGCGGGTGTAAAAGAGGCAACACAATTCAGGGTGCAACTACGTTTCCCTACTGGAAGCCATTATCTTGGCCAGATCTGTGACTATTTACATTCGTGGAAACGTTACGTAGCAGATCTCACGTAGAGGTAAATGACAGTGAAAAATAATGTAACTGGATAAGTTGTATCAAAATAATAAAACTAAATTCAAATAAGTTAGATTATTCACGAAGACGCACAATTTTATCGCATCCTAATGATTTATCCCACTATTTAAAGGAAGTAGTGAAATCACACTTACTTGAGAACTATGTGTAAATTTATCACTACTATTTCCATCAGCTAACATAAGCAATTTGAATATTTACCATTATTGTAATAATGTCTATCCCTCATCGTGAAAAAGTAATCAGTGGCCATGAATTTCTTTGTTCAGTTCTCTAATACCATGCAAATTGCATGGGGAGGGATCTGGATCTATTGGAGAATGTGTAAGGGCCTCCTGGAAACTTCAGCAGCGTATTCAAAAATGCTTAGCAGTATGTGGACGGGCAGTTAGTTGCGAAAATTATTTCGATTACAGCGAGGAAGTTCTTTCTGAGCCATAACACATCCTCCTTAAAGACCCGAAATCTCCCCATCCGATTTACATATTTTTGGACCACTGAAGGAAGATATTCGTTGAAACAGAGCAATGGCACTTTAATGAAGGCGGGTTCTTTCTGAGCCATTACACATCCTCCTTAAAGACCCGAAATCTCCCCATCCGATTTACATATTTTTGGACCACTGAAGGAAGATATTCGTTGAAACAGAGCAATGGCACTTTAATGAAGGCGGAGGGTCGTATCGGATCCTTAGTGAAAAAAGTGGTTATTTGCTGAAACGAGATAATATTCTGTGATGAATAGTTGTAATGTGTGACATGAAGAAGAGAACTGCAGTACTTGTGTTAGTTGCCTATGAGTTAGGGTGTGCCTGCAAATCGCTGGATGATCCTCCGGAAGTTTACTTTCAGATGGAATGCGGGTTTAACATGTCGTTCGTCGTACATGACAACGGCTTGTCGATTAGTGCCGTTGGCTACACCGTAGAAGAATATTAAGTCATTAAATTGCCGTGTGAAATAGTAGGACTTCATTTTACAGTGCACGTAGTTCACACTCCACAGCAATCACGAAACCTTTTTCTTATTCCATCACAAACTCGGAATGACAAATGATGGAATAGGTTACGTAGGAGGCAGCATTAATTACTATGTATGAAAGCAGAGCAGGATCATGTTCAGACACTCAATTTACTGACAAACCCACAAGACGTGAACAATGAACGTCAACCCCACTGAGAACACACACTTCTCAACACAACTAAAGTAGTGCTTATCTTAATACCTTACAGTTGTAAGGTATTACTAGAACACTGGCTGTAGTACTTCTGAAGCACACTTTAATATAATTATATAGAGGACACTGTAAATGAACTCTAATAAAATGCCTCCAACAACAACGCTACTGTTTCGCCAAAACATTACGTTAACAAACAAACACTTTGGCCTTACCTATACATGGCTAACTTCCTGCTGCTCTTTGCTCTTGACTGTGGTATAACGCAACAATTTATACACATAATCATAGAAAGCAGGTGCAGACACAGAATCGTATTAGTATTTAGGTAGCTATTTAGATAGAAAAATAACATCTCTATTTCGACGACTGAAGTACTCTGCGTCAACACCATTCGCTCATTTTAAATAAGGAGTGTTAAGAATTCATAAATTAATACGAATTATTGAAAAAGATGGAGCACTATGATATCAAAATACGATCAAAATGATAGTTGCGACATGAAAAATTTATCGAAAATATAAGGCTGGAGAATATGGATACCTGTTAGTTAAGTTCACTTTTGGTAATGCAATTTGATGTGAAGTGATAAAATAAACGAATTTTATAAAAACCAAATTAAATTTCCAAATTACTTATGACACAGGAAAGCAACAGTAAAGATTCATTTTACATTTTGCTCTCAGGTAAGCACAATTTCAGTGTTTAATTTAAATTGGGAGATAAAGCAACTGACTGCGAGAAAATCAAGCGTCAGAGTGAAAAATCGAATATATTTCAGGTCATTGTTATTGTTCTGATTTATTCAGTTTCATTATCCTTCAATGTTATTTAGCTCTACGTGAAGCCTGTTTCGCTCGAAAGTAGCTAGCCACTGATGTGTCGAAGCGAATCACGTCCAGTAGTTGTTGCCCCTTCACCTTCTGCAGCAGCGGAATAACGCAGGTATCATAGTAAATCAGATATCCACGGGAGGACGATAAGCTGAAGATAGTTGTCATAGAAAACGAACAAATTAATTCTAAGAAATGCTATTAATTCACACTGTGGCTGTAGTGCATCGTCTTGAGCTGTAAAGATCGGCTGGCCGCGGTGGTCTCGCGGTTCTAGGTGCGCAGTCCGGAACCGTGCGACTGCTATGGTCGCAGGTTCGAATCCTACCTCGGGCATGGATGTGTGTGATGTCCTTATGTTAGTTAGGTTTAAGTAGTTCTAAGTTCTATGGGACTTATGACCACAGCAGTTGAGTCCCATAGTGCTCAGAGCCATTTGAACCATTTTTTTGTAAAGAATGCTTCCTTCGTTAAAATAACGAGTATATATTTTTCGTACCCTTTCCCGTTTGCTGCAGCGTATATTCTCGTTTTCTGAGATCGATTGGTCTCTTCTCACACTTTAGATGTCCAGAACCTTCGTCGCAAGAAACAGAGGATTATGGAGACGACGTTCTGCTGCAACTTTAGTTCCTGAATCTTATCTCTTACATCTGCTTTCTATTTTTGTCTTTTATTCGCTTCTGATAACTTCGAAGAACTCTTGTCTTCCTTGAATTTTGCTGTTTCACTGCAACCATGCTGCTATAATAATTAGTTGGAAACTTCTGTGCTTCACCCGTCTCGGCAGGCTCAGAGCTTCAATGGTCACCGTCCTGCAGTTTTCTTCTGCACCTTACACAGTTAATTTATATACTACACAGAATATTATCTCATTTCCGTAAAATTAGCATTTATTCACTGATAGACAGACACGTCCCTATGTCCGTCATTAAACTGCCACATTCGTGCTTCTATTACCTTTCTCAGTTATCACTAGCTTCGTAACAAAAAATTGTGTACATGTGCCTAAGGAATCACTATTCTATCCAGGCGTGTATATGTATGTGTCGGGCACATCTTCGGCCAGGTATATCTGCTTTCAGATCCCAGAAAATATTTGAATCGGAAGGCCAGAGATTAGGTCTGTAATGAGTATGTGTAATGTCTTACGAAGAAACTTGATCAGTGTACTCGGAATAACCATCCCAACGTTATGTTCATCCACATATTGTTGAGCTTGTTCTGAATATGCTGCAGATGTTCCGCTTTAAACCCTTACACATTCGCCATTCGATCCCGATCTCTCCCAACTTGATTTCGATGTTTTTGATGTACTGAAGTAAGACATCGTTGCCATCGATTTGCTTCTGACGTAGGGGAGCAGGCCTTGGTATAGCATATGCACTACTTCGACTTCCTCATGAGTATCCTACACATCATCACCTAGATAGATCTCATCTCGGTTTGCAGTGCGCCACTGACCCATTTAAGGAGGCCATACAGCGCTAATCTATTAAGCCCCAGTTCCGTCCAGCTTGTCACACAATCTTCAAAGTCTCTGGTTCACACCACCCACTAGTCTCACAACAAGTGGTCTTCGATCAGTTCTGCAGAGATTGCTGCATATTGCAAGTTTCGTTGAACCTCCATGAGCAAGGGGCATGGATTTTAAATTCTGCAGCGCCTGTTCATCAAATTCTTTTTTTGCAAATTCGCGTCTTTCGTCAACTCGTTACAACACTCACTGGTTCATAAGCAACTTGCGAATTTTGCTAGTATTACCGCTTTCACTTCTGTTAGTTGCTTATGATTCAGTAAGTGTCTGCAAGTTGCCGAAGTAGCCTGATTTATTTTACTTTCAGCTGGAATGCGGAATTAAAATGACGTCTGTCGTACGTGACAAGTGCTTATAGATAACTGCCGTTGGCTAACCGTGGGAGAATACTATGTCATCAAATTCACGTGTCAAGTTATAGGACATCATTTCACCCTTTACTTGGTTCACACTCCACAGTTCTCACTTATCATATTCTAATTCCACCACAAACTCAAAACGATAACTACGGAATATCTTACGTAAGAGTCAGAAGTAATTGGTATGTATTACAGCAGAAGACTAAATTCAGATACAAGCTGACAAGGTGTGAACAGTAAATGTGAACACTATTGTGTTGAGAAATGTCTGTACTCATTAAAGTGGTGCACAACTTAATACCTTACAATTGCTATAAATTCATACACTGTCGAAAGATATAACACGGATTAAAATAGTAATACAAGAAAACTCGATATAGTACTATTCAAGCACACTTTAGTATTACTCAGTACAGATAACTGTCAGTCAACAATCACGAAATGCCATCAACAAACCTGCTACTGTATCCCCAAATTATTTATTACTACACCAATACTTTCGCCTAACCTACACGTCCGAAAACCCCCCTCCTCCCCCCCCCCCCTCAAGAGGGGCACCACCCTTTTCTGTAGTTGCATTTGCATCAGTCCATGACTGACTGATCAGGCATTTTAAGACCATCCAAAACGACCTTGCTGTGCTGGTGCTGCAAACGACGGAAATCGAGGGATAATTACAGCTGTAATTTTCCTGAGGGCTCGTCGCTCTTCTGTATGATTAAATGGTGATGGCACCCTCTGAGGTTAAACATTCCGGAGGTGTCAGGAAGACCTTTATGAAAATATGTATGAGGAGTGTAGCCATGTATGCATGTGAAATTTGCACGATAAACAGTGTACACAATAATCGAATAGAAGCTTTTGACACGTAGTGGTACAGAAGAAAGCCGAATATTCGATGGGTAGATCCCGTAACTAATGAGGAGGTTCTGAATTGGGGAGAAGAGAAATTTGTGATACAACCTGGCTAAAACAAAGGTTTCGTTAGTAGGACACACTCTGGGTCATCTGGGTCACCAATTTAGTAATGGAGGGGAGCGTAGGAGGTTTAAGTCTTAAAGGCACACGGATATATGAATACAGTAAGCAGATTCAGATAAAAGTAGGTAACAGCAATTACTCGGAGATAAAGAGGATTGTGCAGGGTGGAGTAGCATGGAGAGTTACATCAAACCAGTCTTTGGACTGAAGACCAGAACAACAACCTACACGTGGGTAGCGCCACTTCTGCTCTTGGCCATGGCATATGTTTTGATTTCACACACGGATATGCACACATCAGCACATAAAATAAGTGCACATATAGTAGAATCGTTGTATTATTTATGTACGTATTTAGAAGGATAAATAATTTCTGTGTTTCGACGAATGAAGTGCCGTGTATCAACACAGTTTCCTTCATTTTTTATAAGAATAATTAAGAATGTATGAATTAATACGAATTTCCGTAAATTAATGAAATGTTGAATTAAAATTTCAGTGAGACTCAAACCTGAGACATGAAAAGTTTATCGAAACTATATGGTTGTGGAGTATGGAATCATGTTAGTTAAGTTCAGTTTTGATAATACAATTACCTGAGAAGCGATAAAATAAACAGACTTTACAAAACAAACGTAAATATCGAACTTGCTTATGGCAGCTGATGAAATAAGTAATGATTTATTTATATTTTGGTCTCACTAAAGCATTAGTCCATTCATTTATTTAAATAGTACTAACTATGTATAATTTACGCGTCCTTGTGAAAAGTCGACGATATTTTTTGTTTATTGCCCTTGTCCTGAAGTAACTTAGTCAGCTTCGTTATTCTTCATTGTCATTTATCTCTACGTGTAGTCTGCTACACATTGTTTAGCTCGAATGTAAATAGTCGAAACTAATGGCTGTCAGTAGGCAAATGTAGTAGTTACCTCACACCGTTGCTCCTGTGAATCGTCTTGCTTCGGAAAGTTCGTTGATGACAATTGTACTTGAATCACCTCCTGTTCCGATACTTAAAATAACGAGTTCGTCTATTTCGTACACAGTCCCCGTTAGTGCATCGTATATTCTCGTTTTTTAGGTCGGGAAGTCTCTTCTCACACTTTCGATGTCTGGAGTCTTCGACGCAGGAAACACAAGATTATCGAGACGACATTCTGCTGAACCTTCAGTTTCAATTTTATGTCCTATGTCTCTTTATCTTTTGTCCTCTCTCCTCTAATGAAGATTTCGAAAAAATCGTGTTTTCTCTGAAAATTTGCTCTTTCACTGAAACTGTGATGCTATGATAAATAACTGGAAACTTCAACGTCTCACACGTTTCTACACCCTCGAGCTTCTTACATTCTCATGGTACTGCAATTCTCTTCTCCACGTAACACGTTCCCACTATTACTGAACACAATACTACCTCTTCCCTTAAATTATTACTTTCTTCACAAATAAACCGACACGTCCCTCTGCCTGTCTTCAAACTGCCACATTCTCGCTTCAACTGATTTATTGATTTGTAACTTGGCTCGTAATGAAAATCTGCCCAGATTTGACTAAAAATTCACTTTTGTACCAGGCCTGAATCTATTCGTACGGAGCAAATTGGTGACCACTAATATCTTTCTTCGAGTACCCGAACGTATGGAAATCGCTTAGTTCGACACTGCCTGGAGGATATGTAAGGACAGACCACGAAAGTTCTGCAGGGTAGTCTAAATAACCATGGCCACAATATGCCCGTCCAGATATTGCTAAGCTTGTTTATAATTCGCTGCACAAGTTTCGTTGCAAGTCCTTACTCCACCTGGAAAAAATCCCGATCTCTCCCCATGTGATTTCCTTGTTTTTAGACGATTGAAGGATGACACTGGTGGCCATCGATTTGCTTTGAACGAAGAGGGGCACGTCTTGGTGCGGTCACGATGCAATACGAAACAGCCAACATTGTTCCATAATGGCTATGGCAGTCTTGTCTCACAGAAGCATAAATGATGTAACAGTTATGGCATTTCTTCTTGATATATTAAACAGTTTATTTATGTTTTTTAACTGTCTCGGTTTAGTGGGCTGCCACTTACACAACCGCAATAACATCACTGATAACATTTTGAGTATGAACGTCATCAGACAGGTCTAGTCCATTAACTGCCATCAGATTGAATATGTTTCCATTACGAGTTGGCTTCTGAACTAGCTAAGATAGGAACATTTAGAAAAGTTATATAGAAATGTTCAGCAAGAGTGTCTTACCGTGACCAACACTTACGAAAGTACAGTTATGTCGTACGGTACCCGTATGATTGAAATCTTCGCTACGGATTATGATATGACTGAGTACATACCTTCTGGCGAGATGAGCTTTTCTTTAAAGTTTTCATTTAAGTCTGGGCGTGGTTTCGGTGGTCAGTAAATAGATCCAGTTATAAGATTATGCACAGACTAGATTCTGTGTTTTGCTTGAATAATCTGGCATGTAGCTTCATTTTTTATGTAAGTGATTCCAAGTTTTTTTCTCTGTTGCGATAAATACCATACTTCCATTTCACAGACGAATATGCTTTCAATATTCACTTTCATTTGCCACAAAAACTGTTAGCCCAGTCAGTTTCGATTGGTACCTAAATTTGTGTATCTTGTATTGTGTGAACACCACATCTTCTTACGAGTTCTTCAAGTCATGGTACGTTGCTTCGGCAGCGCGTCAGGGAGAAGTGGATGGAATGTAGGCAAGGCTAAAAAACTCTCCTGAGTGCTTCAAATATGTAAGATTTTTGAAGTTCTCATATTGCTTTAAGATTCTTTTGTCTTGCTTTACGATACTCCAGAAGAACACGTCTATAAATTTGAATGCACGCAAACAAATATAAGAACGCTGCTCCAGAATAATTATGTTCACTGATAAACAGTTTCCAAATGGGAAGGTAAAACAGGTTATCCCACCTGCCACCACTGACATGTTTAAGATAGATTATCTAATGGTAAGAGAGAGATTTAGGAACCAGGTTTTCAATTCTAAGGCATTTCCCGGGGCAGATGTGGAGTCTCACCACAATCTATTGGTTATGACCTGTAGATTAAAACTGAACAAATTGCAAAAAGGTGGGAATTTAAGGAGATGGGACCTGAATAAACTGAAAGAACCAGAGGTTGTACAGAGTTACAGGAAGAGCATAAGGGAACAATTAACAGGAATGGGGGAAAGGAATACAATAGAAGAAAAATGGGTAGCTTTGCTGGATGAAGTAGTGAAGGCAGCAGAGGATCAAGTAGGTAAATAGACGAGGGCCAGTAAAAATCATTGGGTAACAGAATATATATTGAAATTTGTTAATGAACGGAGAAAATATAAAACTGCAGTAAATGAAGCAGGCACAAAGGAATACAAACGTGTCAAAAATGAGATCGACAGGAAGTGAAAATTGGCTAATCAGGGATGGCTAGTGGACAAATGTAAGGATGTTGAGGCTTATCTCACTAGGAGTAAGATAGATACTTCCTACAGGAAGATTAAAGAGACCATTGGAGATAAGAGAACCACTTGTATGAACATCAAGAGCTGAGATGGAAACCAAGTTCTAAGCAAAGAAGGGAAAGGAGAAAGGTTGAATGAGTATATAGAAGGTCTATACAAGGGCGATGTACTTGAGGATAATATTATGGAAATGGAAGAGGATGTAGATGAAGATGAAATGGGAGATACGATACTGCGTGATGAGTTTGACAGAGCCAGTCCTGACAAAACTCTACCATCTGGTGAGCAAGATGTATGAAACAGGCGAAATACCCTCAGACTTCAAGAAGAATATAATAATTCCAATCCCAAAGAAAGCAGGTGTTGACAGATGTGAAAATTACCGAACAATCAGTTTAATAAGTCACAGATGCAAAATACTAACGCGAATTCTTTACAGAAGAATGGAAAAACTGATAGAAGTCGACCGCGGCCGATTTAAAGGCTACCACCTAGCAAGTGTGGTGTCTGGCGGTGACACCACATTCCTCCCCCTCAAATCGGCGTACAGTTGTGGCATAAAAAGGCTTCCGCCCGTCGTTGGGAGGACCGCATGTTGACGTATGCGACGAGGTGGGGAGCCTAACAACAGGCGAGGCTGTGCCACCCGCACCCTGCCATTCGGACAGCGGGGAGCTACGAAACGCATGAAAACCTGCTCCAGGGTGCACGCCAACATACTGTGTATGCGCCCATAGAGAGACAGGAGGGGCCGAAGGGTCGACCTCCAGCGGGCCGGAGCACCCGACGGGCGAATACGACATATGGTACGGAGCGGGCAAGAGTTCCATGTCGGAGGACAACTGGTCCCGGGAAGCGATCGGGGGCGCGTGACCCAGAGAGGCGCCCGACAGCTGTAGTGGTGCGTCCACTGCGGGCGTCGCCGGCGTGAGAACAGGCGGCGGCAGCGGCGGCGGCGGCGCGTCACCATGGGGCAAAATGGAAGGCAGCGTCGGCAACACCTGGGGCTGAGGCGAGACAGTGGATGGGTCCCCAGGGCGCTGACCGGACAGCACCGTCGCTGAAAGCAGACGGCGAGCGGCAGATCCCGTGCGACGACAGAGGCGCAGCTGATTGAGATGCCGACGCACCTCAGCTGAGGCCCCCAAAACCAGATACACAGCGCTGCCGAGGCAGCGAAGTATGTGCCCTTCGAGCCAACGCCGTGAACCTCGACAGTGGCGATAGTAGACAACGTCGGCTGGAGCAAACGCAGGTGTCTGCCGCTGCACTGCACTTGATGCGGCGGATGTAGCTAAGACATCAAGGTTCGATGAGTTCGACATTGGAGCAACTCAGCCGGCGAGCGACCATCGCGGGGCTGAGAGAGATACGAGGACAAAAAGAGCAATAACGCCTCCTCCCGTGAATGTGACTCTTTCAACATGAACATCTGTGACTTGAAAGTCCTAACCTATCGTTCAGCAGCACCGTTTGACTGTGGCGTCAGATGTTGAATACCATTGGCCTTGCAGAATGGCTGAAATTCTGCCGACATGAATTGTGGACCATTCTCGGAAACAATAGTCTGAGGAAGACCTTCAATGCAAAAGAGAGCGGATAACGCTTGGATGGTGGCAGATGACGTCGTGGAAGACATCCGGACAACAAAAGGAAAATTACTGAATAAATCTACCACAACCAACCATCGAGCATTCCAGAATGGACCAGCAAAATCGATGTGTAAGCGTTGCCAAGTGGAAGTGGCTTTGGGAGATTGAAAAAATTTCCGTGGTGGCGCTGATTGTTGTTCGGCACACACCACGCAAGAAGAGCACATATTCTTAGTCGCGGCGTCGATTCCGAGCCAAGTACAGTGCTGACGAGCAAGTTGTTTCGTTCGCACTATACCCCAAAGCCCTTGGTGGAGAAGCTGTAAGACAGAGGACTGTAACGAACGTGGGACCACATCCCGGGACTGATCATTATCAGAACGCAACAGCAAAACACCACGTCGTACAAAAAGTCTCTCCTTGTGAGCAAAAAATCGGCGAACCAACGGGTCCCCGATCCGTGACTTTGACAAGGGCCATTGCGTAGCAACAAAACGCAGAACGGGAGCAAGGACAGGGTCAGCAGCTGTGGCTGTAGCTACACGACGAAAATCAATCGGAAACGATTCGACCACGTCATCGGTTTTCGCATCAATGAACATGCAAGCAAGTTCGAAGGAATCGAATGCCCTATCATCAGCAACAGGCAAGCGGGACAACGCATCGGCGTTTATGTGCTTAGCAGTGGACCGATACAAGATATCGTAGCGGTACTGCGAGAGGAAAATAGACCAACGAATGAATTTCTGCTCTGTACGTCGAGGTACAGGCAAAGTCGGATGAAAAAGCGATGTCAAAGGTTTGTGGTCTGTGATTATGGTAAAGTGACGACCATACAAGAAATCATGAAACTTTGTAACACCAAATACGAGAGCCAATGCTTCTTTCTCGATCTGTGAATAATTTCTTTGGACAGACGAGAGCAATTTGGACGCAAAGGTAATAGGGCGATCGTGCGATCCCTCTTTGTGCGCAAACACAGCACCGATCCCGAAATCCGATGCATCCACCATCAACAAAAGGGGCTTCTGGGGGTCGAATGACGTAAGGCAAGTATTGGAAAGCAACGCCGATTTCAACTGGCGAAAGGCGCATTCCCATTCCGTCGTCCAGCCGAACGGAACACCTTTACGGCGTAAGCGATGAAGCAGAGCTGAAATGGAAGAGGCGTGTGGTATATAACGTCGATGATAATTAATTTTTCCCAGCACTCTCTGTAGGTACTTCAAATTCTAGGGCGAAGGCAACTCGTGTATGGCACGAACGTGCGTGGGGCTGGGATGTATCCCTTGGGCATTGATTACATGTCCCAGGTATGGCAAGTCCCGAGCAAAAAACACACATTTGTCCTTTCGTAAGCGAAGACCATTTCGTCGCAAGACCTGAAATAATGTTCGGAGATTGGCCAAATGTTCTTCTTCCGTCTTTCCGGAGATCACAGTTTCGTCCCGATAATTTGCTGCAGTACGGACCGACGCACAAACAGTTTGTAGATATTGCTGAAACAATGCAGGGGCGAATGCACACCCGAATGGCAGTCGTTTGAATGGATACAAACCAAGATGCGTGTTAACCACCAAAACGCGCTGGGATTCTTCGTCCACCGGTATTTGCAAGTACGCATCTGCTAAGTCCAAATTCGAAAAGTATATACCTGAGCACAGTTTGTCAAAAAGATCTTCGGGGCGGGGTAAAGGAAAAGTTGCTATCACTAGTTGTGGATTCACTGTTGCCTTGAAGTCCACACAAAGTCTCAACTTTCTGCAAGGTTTTGGTAAAATTACTAGGGGTGATGCCCAGAGAGAAGCCTGCACACGTTCAATTACACCTTGTGATTCCAAATCGTATAATGTGTTTGCGACCTCATCACGCAATGCGTGGGGAACATTGCGCGCTCTGAAAAATTTCGGGTGCGCGTTTACTTTCAGTTCCAAATGTGCTTTATAGTTCTTAGCGCAACCGAGGTCCGGTGCAAAAATGTCTGCAAATTCTTCACATAGACGAATAACACTGCCTGAAGGCGCCGTCTGGTTCACTGATAGGACCTTTTTTACTATAGACAAGTTAAAAAAGTGAACTAAATCGAAACCAAACAAGTTCACTGCAGAAGAAGAACGAAGGACGTAAAATGACACAAATTTTGTTTGTCCTATGTATGTTGCAAGAAGGCTTCACTGTCCTCAGTGACCTGAATAGGTGGTTAACTGAACATTTGCGGCACGCAACGAAGGTGTGCCCAGCAGTTTGTAAGTGTCTTGATAGATCAGTGAAACTGCAGCTCTGGTATCGAGCTGGAATGGTATCAATTTGCCGTTAATGTCCAAGTCTACAAAAAGTTTATTGTCCTGCTGACGACAAGAGCGACTGTCTCGTGCAACGTGAACTGACACTGGTACACTATCACTTGCGACTTGACGGGAGTTCCGGCGATGTCGACGCACACTATTTTTGGGACGAACACAGTCACTGTTAGAGAGAGTGGCACTGCGCGGAGTGGAATGAACTACATGAATTGCCATGGGCGAAGTTTCGCGAGCCTGAATATTCTTGGTTCGATTCCGATTCCGGCGCGAAGCAAAGGGCCTGGAACAGTTTTGAGCTTCCGATCTGAGCTTTTTCTGGCAAACACTCTGAACATGTCCTTTTTTTATTACAATAAAAGCAAATAGCTTGGCATCACTGGCAATTCTCACGCGTATGTTTAGTAGCACACCGCTGGCATGATTTGGTCACAGCATTTGCTTGTCGGCGTGGCACAGGTGGCTGAGAGCCTGGCGGCAGCGGCGCGACCGGGAGCGAGGCCTGTTTACTGCTCCGCGCAGCTCGCCCGGCGGGCCGGTTATCCTGACACACTGCTGGCGAAGTTTCAAATGATTCCTGAACAAACTCAAGTGTGTCCTGCCGGTCCAATATGTCCATCACTTGTTGAAGGGAGGGATTTAAAAAAATGGCTCTGAGCGCTATGGGACTCAACTGCTGTGGTCATCAGTCCCCTAGAACTTAGAACTAACCTAACTAACCTAAGGACATCACACACATCCATGCCCGAGGCAGGATTCGAACCTGCGACCGTAGCAGTCGCACGGTTCCGGACTGCGCGCCTAGAACCGCGAGACCACCGCCGCCGGCGGAGGGATTTACTAGTTTCAAAATCTGTTCCCTTATACGAACATCAGAAACGTTCTGTGCAGTTTTATCACGTACCATAGTATCTGAATAAGGGAGTCCACATTGACACTCAAAAGCACAATCCCTTGTAAGGTCTTGCAAGGTTGCAACCGACTCCCTATTAGTCTGACCTGCTGTACGTTTTGTACGAAAGAAGGTATACCTTTTAGCAACTACATTGACTGCTTCTTTGAAATATGCATCTAATGCAGACAAAATTTCTTCGTAGGACAGAGTTGCTACGTCGCGTCAGGGAAATAATTTGACTATCACACGGTACGTGGTCAAGCCTACTGAGGACAACAAAAAAGGCTGCCGCTCGTTACGTTTAATTATGTAGGCGGCGAGATGGAATCCAAATTGGCTTGACCACTCCGTCCAGCTTTCCAGTGCAGCATCAAAAGGTCGCAAAGTGGGTGCAACAACGTGTTGTGACTGCGTTAGCGGTGAAGCGGCTGCTGCCACATCGTTTTGCATCGCACGTTGACCCTGGACGAGCTGTACAAGGGCATCCAGTAAGGCCTGCGTCTGCTGATTCTGTAAGCGATAAAATTCGGACAGTATATCTGGAGATTGTGGCGAAGCCATTAGACAAGTAAATCAGGGCAATTTAGATAAGAACACTTTTACTCTCGTCGCCAATGTTGTGGTTGGCTGGAGAGCCAACACCGTATTACTAAAGGAGGCCGAAATGCACGCGTCTCAGCTCACGCAGGTTGGAGTGAGGTCTGGAACGTGACAAGGGAATTAGAATTGAGAAAAACGGACGTAGCTGGTGGAATACTTAGCTTTAATCCATTAATGGAGAACGTCGCTCTTTAAGGTACGTGATTCACAATATCAATAGTACGGATACTGGGGCCTTGCTAGGTCGTAGCAAATAACGTAGCTGAAGGCTATGCTAACTATCGTCTCGGCAAATGAGAGCGTAGAAGACAGTGAACCATCGCTAGCAAAGTCAGCTGTACAACTGGGCGAGTGCTAGGGAGTCTCTCTAGACCTACCGTGTGGCGGCGCTCGGTCTGCAATCACTGATAGTGGCGACACGCGGGTCCGACGTATACTACCGGACCGCGGCCGATTTAAAGGCTACCACCTAGCAAGTGTGGTGTCTGGCGGTGACACCACATTCACAGTGTTACATTAAAACGATTCCCCATCAAATTGATAATGGAGATATAACGCACTATTTACCTTACATTACAGTCCCAACAATAATTAACTATACCTACCAAAGTGTACGTACATACGCTGAGAGTCATACTGTACGGAAAAGATTTGACGCTCACTGTAACGTTAGTATATCCTATGTTCTTATTAAACATGTACGGGCGGTATTTGACGCTCATGTCGTCTTATACATTACAAATGGGACGTAGTATTGCCTCTCTGTAGTGTTGCTGTGTTGCTAGTTTATCATATTCGCGTTTGCAAATCGTATCAAACTCTGATGTTACTGGTAGCTTGCCTTAGTACCTTCTCTCTCTCTTACATCTGACACAGTTTTCTCTCAGACCCCCACTACACTCATCTTTAAAAACCCAATCGAACAAATTACAAATATCTGAATTGACGTCATTGGTGCATACCCTCGATATATTTCCTTGTTTAACTAGGCGTGAAGTGCTAGCTAAGAGTCGTTCTCGTTCAATGTAAATCTGATTGCATGATCCCATTTGCACAAAAGGCTATACAAGATTCATTGCATCTGACGGTGTGGTTCTGAATTGTCTTCTGAAAGCAATCATAAGTACATGTGGTGGCCTGTAACTTCACAATAGTGTCAAATCCACAAGTATTAGTCGCAACAATTCATCGGCCACTGTCCCTAATCGACAGCAATATATAATTCAGTAGAACACTGGTACCGAACTTTTTAGTTTTAGAAGATGTGGCCATCTGTAATTCAGAACGAGGATGCAATTAAGTACGCTTCGTTTTTTGGGGGCCATTTTTATTGAGCCACTTGTATTCAAGCTTTAACTCGTGGAAGATATCTATCAATGAAACTAATAAATAATTAAAACTCAGAGATAAATAACGAGCGGTTCTAGGGGTTCAGTCTGGAACCGCGGGACCGCTACGATCGCATGTTCGAATCCTGCCTCTGGCATGAATGGACTGATGACCTCAGATGTAAAGTCCCATAGTGCTCAGAGCCATATGTACCATTGTTTAGAGATTAATTCACTTCTATATCTCGACTGTCTCCAAACGCCATTAGAATAGCAGCCAATAGTGCTTTGTCGAAATCGCAGACAGCGTGTTTTCTAATGGAAATTTTGCATTGTGCTTGGTACAGAAGTGAATAATATCATTAACCAGTATTGCATGGAGTCTGTGTATTGAGACTCGCTCAACATTTGAAAGACGCGCACTCTGGAAACCGGGGATTCTGTGACGATTGATAAAGATAGATGTGCGAATTGAGTTCTTCTGTTCGTTTCTTCAGTCTTTTTACTAATGAACCTGTTCCATCTATACAGATGTATTGTGAATACTTTACCAACACAGCAAATGGATCTTGCATTAAATAATGGATGTACTACGGATGTAGACCGATCGAGCGAATTTCTCCGTCGTGACGTTCAATCTTTATCACCGTGAGATTTTGAATCCGATTGCATCCAGTCAATCCAACAATTGCATTTTGGAGCTCTTGTTTTGTCTTACTTGAAACTCAGTTTGTTGGTAAATGCGGAATCTCAGTGTCTCCTAATTTCGTTACTTGATTTTCCTTGAGTCTGGGCCGGATGCGAGATAAGATATTGCGGGCTACCATTTCTGTTGGAACATGAGTTCTTCGTTTTTCTTTTAGGTGACACTTGTTACTACACTCCTGGAAATGGAAAAAAGAACACATTGACACCGGTGTGTCAGACCCACCATACTTGCTCCGGACACTGCGATAGGGCTGTACAAGCAATGATCACACGCACGGCACAGCGGACACACCAGGAACCGCGGTGTTGGCCGTCGAATGACGCTAGCTGCGCAGCATTTGTGCACCGCCGCCGTCAGTGTCAGCCAGTTTGCCGTGGCATACGGAGCTCCATCGCAGTCTTTAACACTGGTAGCATGCCGCGACAGCGTGGACGTGAACCGTATGTGCAGTTGACGGACTTTGAGCGAGGGCGTATAGTGGGCATGCGGGAGGCCGGGTGGACGTACCGGCGAATTGCTCAACACGTGGGGCGTGAGGTCTCCACAGTACATCGATGTTGTCGCCAGTGGTCGGCGGAAGGTGCACGTGCCCGTCGACCTGGGACCGGACCGCAGCCACGCACGGATTCATGCCAAGACCGTAGGATTCTACGCAGTGCCGTAGGGGACCGCACCGCCACTTCCCAGCAAATTAAGGACACTGTTGCTCCTGGGGTATCGGCGAGGACCATTCGCAACCGTCTCCCAGAAGCTGGGCTACGGTCCCGCACACCGTTAGGCCGTCTTCCTCTCACGCCCCAACATCGTGCAGCCCGCCTCCAGTGGTGTCGCGACAGGCGTGAATGGAGGGACGAATGGAGACGTGTCGTCTTCAGCGATGAGAATCGCTTCTGCCTTGGTGCCAATGATGGTCGTATGCGTGTTTGGCGCCGTGCAGGTGAGCGCAACAATCAGGACTGCATACGACCGAGGCACACAGGGCCAACACCCGGCATCATGGTGTGGGGAGCGATCTCCTACACTGGCCGTACACCTCTGGTGATCGTCGAGGGGACACTGAATAGTGCAAGGTACATCCAAATCGTCATCGAACCCATCGTTCTACGATTCCTAGACCGGCAAGGGAACTATCTGTTCCAACAGGACAATGCACGTCCGCATGTATCCCGTGCCACCCAACGTGCTCTAGAAGATGTAAGTCAACTACCCTAGCCAGCAAGATTTCTGGATCTGTCCCCCATTGAGCATGTTTGGGACTGGATGAAGCGTCGTCTCACGCGGTCTGCACGTCCAGCAGGAACGCTGGTCCAACTGAGGCTCCAGGTGGAAATGGCATGGCAAGCCGTTCCACAGGACTACATTCAGCATGGGAGAATAGCAGCCTGCATTGCTGCGAAAGGTGGATATACACTGTACTAGTGCCGACATTGTGCATACTCTGTTGCCTGTGTCTATGTGCCTGTGGTTCTGTCAGTGTGATCATGTGATGTATCTGACCCCAGGAATGTGTCAATAAAGTTTCCCCTTCCTGGGACAATGAATTCACGGTGTTCTTATTTCAATTTCCAGGAGTGTATATACAAAAGATCAGTCGAAACAACAATTCCCGATAAATTGTTTCGACAACCTTCACATCTACCTTTGGTCTAAAGGTACAGTCCAAACTCCGACGCTTTATAGCTCGTAACTGCGATAGTTCATGTCATCGACTTTATCTCCCACACTTTCTCATACAGGGTAACTGACTGATCGAAGCACGAAACTCTAGTAATCGGATGATAGTACTACCCTCGAAGTCGCCGAACACTTGTTATGGATGAAATTACTCGTAGAAGTATCAAAGTTCTATTGCGACGTAGTACAATTTGCAAGAGACATCCCCGTCTCTTTCTCTTCGTAGCCTGCAGAGCTTGTGAAATGTTCGATTGAATAGGTTTGGTGCAGATACAAGGAACATTGCGAAATGTTGGAACGAACCGCTATCACTACTAACTAGCAGGAAATCCAAAGGGAACCAACTAGACATACCAGTAAACTTAGAAACATATGCTCAGCACTTTCTTACAGGAATTTCATTTTCTAAAGTGATAAGTGGAAGGAAATGTCGTCAAAAATCTGCAGTGTTTGTGATGCTCTAAAACACTATTTTGGAAGAATACAGAGGATGACGGAAACTTTCAAAAGATCACAAAAATGTTATTATCTACAGAGGAGCCAACGTCAACATCGATTCCATATTATTAGTATTGTTATTAACTATTAAAAAATAACGCCCGGGAGACTGTTGAGAACTAGAGTAAGTCAGATCAAATTTAGAAACTGTAATTCTGCAAAAAAAGATAGGCTAATATAAAAATTGGTATGGTTTCCACTTCAATATTGTTTACTTGTCGGCAGTGTTGGACCAGAGGATACTATGTTCAGAACAACTACAGACACACGCAGCAAGGAAATACGGACAAAAGTGTGAAAAGGGCAGTACTATCTCTTTGTCGGGATAGAACTTATGGAGCAATGTTCGGAATACGTAGAGTTACTAAAGGCAAACTTTAAAAACACCATATTTCAAAAAGAGAGGACTAGGACAAAAAATTCCCTTTGTTACCAATTCTAGACTACTAGCAAGTTGACGCGAAGTAAGAGTCAGCGTACAAAAAACCAACTTTCAATACGTGTGTTCTGGTGAATGTTGTTCTGAAGTAAGATTCAGAGCAACTGGAGCAATTCAGAGGAGCAGACAAACCCGATTTTACAAAATGGGGATGGTGGCGGAAGATGTCTTTTCGCTTCACGTTTGAAACCTTTTTATGTGAGGACATTGTTTTCTGGAGAAACGTTTGGGTCTAAACTAAAGGAGGCTCGTGAGTATCCCACAGACTATAAGCTGGATGTATAGGACTCCTGATTATAGATTCTTCCACAAATTGAAAACAACGAAATACAGAATGACGTATGTTGGACACACCAATGATTTCTATGTATGGTAACATCGACATCTTCACAGGACTAAACACAGAGATAAGTCGATAAGATGTGAGCAATGAACCTCAACACCACTGGGTATAGAGTGCTCACGACACAACAAAAGTGGTCCAAATCGTAAAATATTAATTATTAAATATACCTGACCGGCTAAATAACATTAATAAAGTTATTAATTCTGGAATACTCCCTCTAGTAATACTGAGGGACACTTCAGTATCACTGGATGTATGTCACTGTGAACGAAGACTCACGAAATGCGACCACAAAACCTACCAATGTATCACCAAAATAATTCAGAACAACACATATACTTACTCCTAACCTACACGTGGCTAGCCTCACATCTGCTCTCGACTACGACATATCACTTCATTATACACACACACAAACAGTAATAATCACATAAAAGAAATAAAGATATAGAATCGTAATAATATTTATGTAGCTGGTGAATGACGCAAGCCGGCCTTTGTGGCCGAGCGGTTCTAGGCGCTTCAGTCCGGAACCGCACTGCTGCTACGGTCGCAGGTTCGAATCCTGCCTCGGGCATTCATGTGTGTGTTGTCCTAAGGTTAGTTAGGTTTAAGTAGTTTTGAATCTAGGGGACAGATGACCTCAGATGTTAAACCCCATAGTGCTCAGAGCCATTTTGAATGACGCAAATAACACACGTTTCGTCATTCACCAACTTTAATTAACGGACGCGTCGTTCACAGATTCCAACGGCGACAAAATAGCTTTTATGTAGATATTTAGATAAATCTCTAATTAGGAAGATGTCATGTCTCTTCTAAAAGCTTTGCATTTCGCTGCAAGGTTTTTGCTGTGATAATTAGCTGGAAATGTCTTCGTTTTACCTGTCTCTGCTCTCTCAAACTACTTCAGTTGTCGCCGGAATGTAATATTCTCATTCATGTTTCACATTCAAACTATTTATACACATCATATTTCCCCAATTCCGCAAAATTATCATTTATATCTTCATCAAAATGAAACGTCCCCTGCTCGTCTACATTACACAACTTCCTAGCTTCAGCTTCCTTTTTCATTTATCACTAGCCTCGTTATAAAAAAACTGCACACATCTGCCTAAGGAACATGTTTGTACCCAGACCTGTCTCTCTTCTCACGGATCAGATCGGCGTTGATGAACATCCAATTTTTGGATTCAGAAAATAAGGAAAACACTAGGGAAGAGGTCGGGGCTGTATGGAGGATGTGCAAGGGCTTTCCAAATTACTTCTGCAGCGTACAAGAAATAACCATGGCAACAAAATGCCTGTCCACATTCTGCTAGGCTTCTTACAAATACATTGCAGAAATTTCTCTGGAAGCTATTACACATCCTCCATTCGATCATGATATCTCCCCATGTGTTTTCCCCGTTTTTGAAGGACTGAAGAAAGAGATTACTGGCCATAGCTTTTTTTGAGGTGAAGGTGAGCACGACTTGGTACAACATGATACCATAGGCAACCGCAAACATTTATTCATAAAGCCAGTGACAGACTTTTCCAGCAGTAAGACAAATGTTTTAACAGTTATGGCGATTACACATGATATAATGAAAAGTTTACTTACGTTTTTCCCTACTGCCACATATACAAACGGCAAGTTATCACTGATACCATTTTGAGTAAATACATCCTCAGAGAACTCAGGTCCATTTATTGCCATTAGATCCAATGTATTTTCATCTGTAGTGGCCTTGCGAACCATCTATGGTAGCTACTTTTTTGAAAAGGCATTTAGCAATGATAAACGAGGTGTCTTACTATGACCAACACTAAGAAATGTATAATTATTCCTATCTATATCTGTATCATTACAAGCTTCTCTATTGACGACAGTCTGAATGGGGAAAAAGTTAAGCGAGATGAGCTTGAGTTTAAGTTTTCAATCACATCTGGTCGTGAGTCTGGTGGTTACTAGTGTAAGGTGTCAGGCAAATCCAACACCTTGCATCAAAACCTTGACATGATAAGCAAATCCAGTAGTATGTCACATAGCTCCGAATAAATCGTGACATTAAATTAACCAAAGTAATACGAGTAACGAGTGAGCAAATGGAATACCACAGACTAACACAAGAATGCCTAAATGCATGTCGTACCTTCCCACCGAGAGACCGGCGCAGATCCGAGGGGAGAAACGAGATCAGAAGCCGAGAGCATAACCGTGTTAAGCTAGAAGGCCCTACGATAAAAGGACGGACTGGACACCCACGTCGCCAGCTAACCACTAGAGCCACACAACCCGCACGTTTTAGCGTGAGACTTTTTAGCGTCTCTGTTACGTCAAGGACCACCCCCCAGCACATATTAAAAGCTAGAGCCCTCCAGAAGAACAGTATAGATCTTACGATAACAGTAAAAGGACCACACCAGCTGCAGGTTTTAGCGTGAGACTTTTTAGCGTCTCTGTTACGTTGCAAACCTTAAAATCTTTGCCCCACCACGAAAAGTATAACGTTTCTCATTTGATATACAGAATTTTTGTAGGCGGAGCTTAAGGTTAACATAGAGACCGTGATTTGTCAGATGAAAACACAGCCAGATAGTTTTTTTAAACCAACTTCGGTAAATTGCCGTAAGTAGAAGTTAAGAAAGAGTTGCTTCCGAGATGGCGAGGTGAGCGGAGCTGTGCTGCCCGCCTCTGCCCTGACGCTGCCTAAACACCGACAAGGTCATGAACGCACGCGATGCCGCATTTTTGAGCGCATAAGGCTTCACTCAGAACTGCAGAAGTCTCATCTGTTACACCCCCTTTTTTGCGTAATACTAGTGTCGATCGTTAATTAAAACTCATTGTGTTCACATTTGCCACTTGAAGAACAGATCTGAAACGAGATGATTTTTCTTTTTTATAGTTATTGAGAAGCCACATCAGCCACTGTAATTTAAGATAAGTTAGATAAGTAATTAAAGATAATTGAGGGTCACTGTAGACCAGTTTGATAGTTTTCTCTTTTGTGAAACTTAACTTAAATGTAGTTTATAGATGTGATATGGCATAGGTCATCCTTCGATCCATTGTAGAACTTGGAAACCCATTCAGGGAATATTAGTTCACATTTTTGTTGAACGCAGTTGGTTTTTACCATTCTGTATTAAAACATCTCCTTTTGTCAATAGTGCAATTTATAAACAATGTTTTGTGAGTAGAATAAAATTTCCAATGGTCAAACTTAATTGCTTTTTCCACTTTATTTTACCAGCTAACTAATAATAGGAAAGCCTTGACCCCTTCCACTAAATTTAGTTAGTATTAAGATTATTTTACAGGGAGTGCAGTGGAGCTGACGCTGAGATCATTTAGTATTTGGTTATATCATCGCTAGTCTCACTGAACTCTTCTGAATTCTACATGTCATGTGTGGTCTGGCGTCTCCTTACCAGCAACAGCTCCCAGGTTCAAACTAGTCAATTCCCTAAAAAACACACTCAGAGCGTGGTTGCGCGAAAGTGGTAGGGAGGCACGATATAGAACAGACACCACCATGAATGTTTAGACTAGGTAGATCGAGTTATAAGAGTATTTCCCTAATTGATACTGAGTCTTGAGGAAATAATTTGGCATGCAGCTCCAGTTTTATCTCAGCTGATCCGAGCTTGTTGTCCCTTGCGATAAATACAGTACTTCTATTTCCCATACGCTTGTGCTTTCGATATACGCTTGCATTTGCCACAGTAAATCTCACCTTTGTCATCTTCGATTTTTACATAAATCTAACAATCTTCTATTGTGTTAACTCCACACCTTTTTACGAGTACTATCAAACCTTGTAGCTTGTTGCGAATGATTCGGCAGCTGATCAGGTGTAGGTGGACGCAAAGTCACCTATACACAATACCCTCGTGAGTGTCCCATACACCATCAGCAGGTGGATAGTATCTCTGATAGTATTGCGCCACTCAGACATTTACTGAGACCCTACAGTTTTCGAAACTACAGCACAAAGCTAGGAACTCCCAGCCCTGTCCAGCTTGTGAAACAATAATCGTAGGCTCTGGTTCACGTCACCCACTGGTCTCAGAGCAAGAAATTCTCTATATGTTTTGCGGAGAATGTTGTACAGTATTCTGTGAGTAAGGGCGTGGCTTAAGACTTCTGGAATATTTACTTATCAGATAATTTTTTTTAGCTTCGCCTTCTACTAGCCACAACATTCACTGTTCCGTAAACAACATGCTCATTTTTCGAGGTAACCTGCTATCACTTGTGTTGGTCTCTTATGGTTCCGTCAATGTCTGGTAGTCACTGGATGAATTTGTTGACCTTCACTTTGAGTTGGAATCCAGTACTCAAATGTCGTTCATAGTACATGACTGTGCTTGTCGATAACCAACTGCTGTTGACTAAACCGTAAGGCAATACTATGTCATCAAATTCCCGTGTGAAATAACAGGTTTTCATTTCACCGTTATCTTGGCTCACACTTCACTGCAATCTCGAATTGTGTTCAGATTTCATTAGAAACACAGAACGGGAAAAAGTGAATGGCTTACAAGGGGAACAGCAAAAACGTGTTAAAAGAGTAAACTCGAAGACATCCTACAGTATTCAACCCTACGCACTCCCAGCCCTGTCCAGCTTGTCATAAACTCTGGTTCACGCCGCCCCCTCGTCTCAGAGCAAGAAGTCCGCGATCATATCTGCGCAGAATTATGCATATTGTGAGCTTCGATTGGATTCCGTGAGAAAGGGGGTGGATTAAGGCTTCTGCTGCTATTCAAATGGGTAAAATGACTCTGAGCACTATGGGACTTAACATCTGTGGTCATCAGTCCGCTAGCTAACATGGTGTTCGATGTCGCAGCTGTATAGCACTCGGACCTTAGAGATGTTGCTTAACCTAAAAGTTTTTGCTCCAGATACTGGTCACCTCTTTAGGTGGGTATTTTGTAACGCTGTGCTATTTCTTATACACACGGTATCTTTGGCTGGAAGCAAAAACATTTAGCTGTTAAATTATTATTATTATTATTATATAATTATTAAAACAACATGTCATTTCTATAACATGAAGTAATACATTACAAAATGAGTAATGTTGAGATGGCTTGGCAAGGTTTTATCTATCGGGTGTGGTATATCTGATATATATGCCATGTTTGGTTGGAAATCAGTAAAATAGCAGTGCTTAGGGTTTTTGCTATGATGTCATTAATACGTGCAGACGTCATCATTTCTACCAATTGCGGGTGCGTGTTCCTTTCTAACTCATGCACTATGACACTACACACACAATCCAGTAATTTGATAGTGGATTATCACTTATATATAATATTCCGATACTTTTGGGCACATACTGATTTATTGTGTTTGGCTGAGAGCAGCATTATAACGCTCATGCGACGCGATGTTTACGTGACGTCGAGGAGAGTGGGACAGAGCTTAAAATTTTGGTAAGACACGAAAAACTGTAAAGTACGAAAAATATAGTACATATAAATATATACGTAAAACATGAACAAATACGTAAAATAGTGAAAAACGAGAGTACTAAATATCTGTGCAGATATGGTCTCAGGTAATGCCTCGAATTAGGAAGATCATGTAAACTTAATTTGTTATTAACAAATTGACCTCTAGTGATGTGAATTAAAGTAATTATAATACCTTTCATTTATTATCAACAAACAGATATAGCCTGATCCCTTCCTGTGCTGCACAAACCCCAGCTGAAGCAATGAGGCCCTTTTGTTGCTTGGGGGGTCTAAGGCGACATGGTTCTCTATCTGCTGTATATAATTTTCGGGAAATACGCTCAGAATATTTGGAACAGAACTACACAAATGCTGAACAGGTAATTAATAAAACGTTATTAGCTGGTGAATGTATGACTTTAACATTAAGCATTTCTATATAACACACAGTGCATCACGCCGATATCGACAGTTAAGAAATACAGAACACAGACCAGATAAATCGAGCTGTACTGACGAACTGAAGATATGATAATTGCATACATGTCATAGACAAACTGACGGTTGCACAGTGATAACAGCACCACGAAACAAAATTCTATCGGCAAGTGCCACTTGCTTTTATCGCATGACGCTCTTACAATATTCCTCGCAAGTCGTCGTCACCCTCCGTCACTATAGCTTGATCAGGAATCTTATTCACGAAATTCTGCAATTCCCTCAACCTGTACATTTCCTGACGTAGATGTTTATAAAAGCATCCGGTTACGATTGTATCCCACCATTAATCCTAAACTTCATGCAGATTGGAGATTGATACACATTCGGAATTAGTAACAACTTTGCCAAATATTACCGAATTGTTTACAACAATATTTAGAGGGTCCCTTTAGCCTCTGTCCTATCCTTATGATGAACATTGCAATCTGTATTCAGGATTTAGTTGTTGTTTTCTTCCGGTTTCAACCAAATTTGTGTTTCTAATACTGTCCAGTTATTATTATTTTTAATAAGCGGTATTAATTCTGAATCCATACTCTATATGATAGATGCTATTGCAGTTTGCTGGTATCATATTAACATTCTCTGCTTATAATCTACTAAACCCCCAGCCTTTCATATTTACTTCTTGACACAGGGTATAGCAGGCTGGTGAAATAAGTCTCTGTGGCTCAGTTCCGTTTCAAGTACTTACAGGACCTCGAACTTGTTATTAGAGAGATCGGTATCACACCTTGCTTTCTCCCTGATGTCTGTCTACCCTTTCCAGGGTGCCTAGAACTACCAGTGCACCGATGTCAGGGCACTTTACATCTGCTTACAAACGTCAACTAATTTATCCCGTGTTCGACAAGACCATTCTAAGGTTGGTTGCGTTGTGGTTGCTAATTTAATTCTGCTGTCTGGATCTGTTAAGCTAAAATAATTATTAATTCCCTTTAGCAAATGAAGCAGCTAGTTACCAAAATGAAATTTTATATCAATGTAATAGAAAAAGCTGTGATTAAAGTTACTGATTCCTGAAAGATTGTAGAGGATATAGTCGCTAACAAATTCAATAGAAGTGTTATTATGCAATAAATATACACTCCTGTTGACAGGCGAACTAAATGTAAAACGGTATGATATAATATAATCTACACTAACCAGTCCAGTAAATGAATTACACAGTAGTTTATATATGAGCTGTGACACTTTTGTTTCTTTTTCAGAATCAAAATAATTTGATTAACAATAAAAACTAAATAATCTTTTTTAGGAGTGTGGAAGGCATGTAATTTATACCTCAATTACGTCACATTACCATTATTCCACAAACATCTGTAATGTCTATAATTATTCTTTGATTTACATGACTTTGTTAAATGACATGGGAGGAAGGAAATTATAAGCTTTCAAGTAAGACTAACTCATGTAATTATAAATCAATTTAACGTATCTAATTAACAACATCACTTCACATATCTAAGAAGAATAAAAAATTATCTATTCTTTTTACTGTAGAATAGATATTTAAGCAAATAGCAGTAAATATATTATGGTATCTTCACTTCTCATATAAACCCGTTAGCTTCTGCTCAACTTATTGCATTCTTTGACCATGCTACTTCCTGAACTTGTAGTGCTAGCAATAACGACATAGATTTAACCTAAAAAAATCTCTCATCAGAGGCAAATATAAAATTGAGATGACTTCTTACGGTAAATCCATCAAACTAATGCTTGCTTTCGCTATTGTTCAATACTTCACTGCAAAAAATTTGCTGATTATTGTGCATATTAGGTCCCAACTGTGTTGCACTCCATCTCCATTGTTGACTAATAGGTTTAAGTAGTTCTAAGTTCTCGGGGAAGTCTCACTGTGCTCAGAGCCATTTTGAACTAACGACGTGTATGTTAGTAATGTTGAATTGTGCATAAGTGGAACTACAACGAGCGTTCCAGTATTAATAATTTTATCAGTGTAATGTATTCAGACAGTATATTAAATTGTTACTGTTTTAAGATATGCGATGCTTTAGTTGTGTCGAGAACGGTGATCCAGACGTTTCAGTGCTCACATTTCATCAGATCATCTTTGAATTTACTCCTCCGAACATCTTTCTATGTTTATACATTGCAGTTACTGCAGCCTCCTGCGTAAACCATTCCGTATTTGTCGTTTTGAGTTATGATCGAATCAGAACAGATTATTTGATTGCTGGGGAGTGTTAACCAAGTGATGGTGAAATGAAGTCCTATTATTTCGCACGGGAATTTCATGACATAGAATTCTCCTACAATTTAGCCAGCGCCATTTATCGACAAACACTTCTCATGAACGACGAACGACATTTCAACCCCACATAGCATCTCAAAGTAACGTTCAGCGGCTCATCCAGCGACTAGCGGACACTTATGGAATCATTATCAACGATCACGTGTGATTTCGGCTTACCTCGTGTAACGCGCATGTCGTTAGTAGACCAGTAAAGGTTCTACCGAGTAGAGATCGATATTGAAAAATGTATTTGAAGAATATCAGCAGCCGGCCGCGGCGGTCTAGCGGTTCTAGGCGCTCAGTCCGGAACCGCGCGACTGCTACAGTCGCAGGTTCGAATCCTGCCTCGGGCATGTATGTGTGTGAAGTCTTTAGGTTAGTTAGGTTTAAGTAGTTCTAAGTTCTAGGGGCCTGATGATCACAACAGTTAAGTCACATAGTGCTCAGAGTCATTTGGACCCATCAGTTATCAAATCTTCGGAAGACTTGGAATAACACAGCCATCAGTTAGACCTACTAATGTCAAATCCCCGTAGGAAAAGAAGTCAACAATTAAGACTGACGAGACAATTATAAAGGCTTTAAAAATCCCCCAAATTCGCAACAACTAGAAATCATTTCTTCTTTGTGTGGCCTACAAAGCGAAGTCATAGTACAGGGGGAAACGATACACCCGTTTGAAATTATGTAAATAACTAAACGTAATTTAAGGTACGATATATTCATCTCCAAGCTTTAAAACAATGTAAATAAATTTAATGCGGGACGGAAAGAGACTACCTGTTAGTTAAATCACTAAATCACTCATCCAGTTTGTGAAATATTCTGTAAGACCGACCTGAGTACCTCAAAGGCAGTGCGTTTTCTAGGGAATCATTGAGACATTCCCACAGAGTGATTCTTGTACTCAAAACCAGTGTCGATCGACGCTGAATACAAAATTGTTACAGCGGAAACACAGCAAAAAGCATGCAGCTAAATTCATTTATTCTCCCTCTCACAAATGCAACTTTTTTTAACAAATGAAATACATGTATTAAATATTTCTTTATTCATGCTGACAGACGTTTCAGTCATTCACATATGTGGTTGCTGTTTTTGTAGTTCTTGATGTAAGCTGCCGTTGGCTGAACCATACAAGAATATCATGCCACCAAATTCCCGGGTGAAGTAAAATGTCTTCAATTCACTGTTCATTTGGTTCACACTCCACAGTGATCACGAATCCTGTTCTAATTTCATCACAAACTCAAAGCGACGAATACGGATTGGCTTACGTAGTATAGAGCAGTAACTGCTATGTGTGAAGGCAGAAACATGTTCAGAGGATTAAATTCAGAGGTAACCTGATAATACGTAAGCAATGAAGGTCAACACCACTGAGTATAGACCATTCTCGACACAACTGGAGTTGTGCATGCATTGAAACAGTAATAATTTAACATGCTGCACATTTAAAATTATTATAGTGCTACTGAAGCACACTTTAATGTTACTGACCGAGCTCACTGGCAATGCTCACTCTCGAAATGGTGCCACAAAATCTGTTTCGCTTACGCCAAAATAATTCAGTACTTAATAAGTACTTTCGCCTTATCTAGGCGTAGCTAGCCTCCTGTCTGCTCTTGAGCATGACGTATGACTTCCTTCGACACACGCATGTAGATACATAATCACATGAAGCAGGTCAAGATGTAGATTCGTAGTAATATTTATGAAGCTTTTTAGATAGATAAAAAATATCTCTGTTTGAACGACGCAAGTGCTGCTTTATTTTTCATGCGGAGTGTTAAAAATTTATAAATTTATATATTAATACAAATTATATGGAAAACCAAATTAACTATTGATAAATATTGAGTAATATGATTTCAAATGACTGTCAATGGCTGCAGACTATAAAATTGTGTAGTTAAGTTCAGTTTTGATAGTACAATTTGGTGTGTAGTGATAAAATAAAGGAATTTTTCGATACAAACTAAAATATTCAAACTGCTTATCTCAGCTGATGGAAATAGTAGTGTTAAACTTACACATGGTTCTTAAGTAAGTAAGATTTCTCTACTTCCTTTAAATTGTGGGATAAATCATGTGGATGTGAAAAAATTGTGCGTCTTAGTTAATAATCTAACATCTTTGAACTTAGTTTTATTATTCAGATACAACTTATCCAGTTTCATTATTTTTCACTGTCATTTACCTCTACGTGAGATCTGCTACGTAACGTTTCCTCGAATGTAAATAGTCACAGATGTGGCCAAGTTAATGGCTTCCAGTAGGAAAACGTATTCCCCCCCCCCAACCCCCCCCCCTCCTATTGTGGTGCCTCTTTTACAGCTGCTATATATTGCGGGAACCATAACAAAACAGCTGTCTAAGGGAGGACGATAAGTTGACGATGGGTCGTATCGAAAAGGAATAAATTAATTCAGCAACGAGGTATGTGGTGAAATTGCGGACTTGTGGAATATCATCTCAGTTATGGGGTCGGTTTCGTAGTTTTATGTCGGAGAGGTCACAGTTCATAGTCACTGACGGAAAGTCATCGAGTAAAGGAGATGTGGTTTGCGGCGTTCCCCAAGGTAGCGTTGCACTGCTTCTGCAGTGCCTTACCTATACGAACGATTTGGTAACTGTATCGAAATGGTGCGAAAATTGGCAATTGAAAAGATAAGGTCATCCACTTGAGTGCTAAAAGTAATGAGTTAAAGTTCGGTTGCATGAGAAATCTGTCAAATCTAAAGGCGGTAAATTTAGCTGCATACCTAGGAATTCCATTTACGAACTAATTAAATTGGAAAGACTACGTTTTATTGCGCGTGCTCTTAGCAAGTGTAACAGATGTACTAAAGAGACTGCCTAGACTACTTTTGTTTCTTCCTCTTTTGGAGTACTGCACCGCTGCCTGGTATTCTCACCACATACAGTTAACGCAGTGTATCGAGAAAGTTAAAAGAAGAGCAGCACCTTTAGTATTATCGAGAAATAGGGGAAGCCAGTGTCACAGAGGTGATACAAGATTTGGTATGGACACTCTTAAAACACAGGCGTTTATTTGTAGCGACGGATTTTCCTTACGAAAAATTATTCTCCAACGTTGTCCTCTGAGTGAGGAAATATTTTTATGACTCCGACATACATAATGAGAAACTATCATCGTAATGAAATATGGGAAATCAGAGCTCACACGGAAAGATATTAATGTTTGTTTTTCCATAAGCACTTCGAGAGTGAAATTACAGAGAATTCTTGTGACGGTAGTTCAAAAATGGTTCAAATGGCTCTGAGCACTATGTGACTTTACATCTGAGGTCATCAGTCGCCTAGAACGTAGATCTACTTATACCTAACTAACCTAAGGACATCACAAACATCCATACCTTAGACAGGATTCGAACACGCGACCGTAACGGTCCCGCGGTTCCAGACGGAAGCGCCTAAAACCCCTCGGCAACCCGACCGGCGACGTGTAAGGGTTACCAATAAATTTCTTCAGCGTACTCGTATACACGAATATTTGATGACATTGTATTCTATTACGGTTCAGTCGACGACAGTTATCAAAACCCCTTTCATGGACGACAAACGATACGTTAAACAACTCGTTGCATCTCAAATTAAAGTTCAGAAAGATCATTCAGCGATTTGGCGACAATGAATTAGTCATAAACAAAAAACGAAAGTGTCAGCTGTTCAGCAGAATGGTCATGTCGTTTAAGGAACTGTGAGGGTCGTGTCGTGTAAAATACCAAATTGTAAATAAAATATTTGATGAGTGGGAAATGCAAAAGTCTTAATCCACTCACTTGGTCATGGAATTTCTACAAAGTTTGAAATATGGAGCATTCTCCATAGAAGTGATGGCGAACGCCATGTTGTGAGACAAGAGGGTGGCGTGAACAAGAAACTGAGAAGACAAGTTTAACAAGATTCTGCAATGTATGTTCGAAAACTGTTGGGTCTCCGTAAATGGGCCACTAACGCACTACAAGCAGAGATCAAATCCAATTAGCTGATAATGTGTGCGATATTCAGAATTATTTTTTATCCTAGGCAACATCCCACCCACTTCACCACGGTCAGCTGCCGAAGCATTCACAACAACGTACGAAGTTTGGAAGCGGAGTTCTAACAATATAAGGTATAGAAATTTGGGTAATAATCCAAACTTAATTACGAAGATATCATGTCTCTTCTACAAACTTTGTATTTTGCTGCAAGTTTTCTGCTATGATCATTAGCTGGAAATGTCTTCGTTTTACCCGTCTCTGCTCGCTCAAACTGCTTCAGTTGTCTCAGGAATGTAATACTCTCGCTCACGTTACACATTCAAACTATTTCTACACAGAATATTTCCCCGATTCCGCAATATTATCATTTATATAATCATCAAAATGAAACGCCCCCTACCCGTCTACAATACACCGCTTCCTAGCTTCAGCTTCCTCTTTCATTTATCACTAGCCTCGTAATAAAAAACTGCACACATCTGCGTAAGGAACATGTTTGTACCCAGACCTGTGTCTCTTCTTACGGAGCAGATCGGCGTTGATGAACATCCATCTTCCAGATTCAGAAAATGCGGAAACCACTAGGGGAGAGGTCGGGACTGTTTGGGGGATGTGCAAGGGCTTACCAAATTACTTCTGCAGCGTACACGAAATAACCAAGGCAACAAAATGGCTGTCCACATTCTGCTAAGCTTGTCACAAATACACTGCAAAAGTTTCTCTGGAAGCTATTACACATCATCCATTCGATCATGATATCTCCCCATGTGATTTCCATGACCAACACTAACAAATGTATAATTATTCCTATCCATATCTGTATCATTGCAAGCTTCTCTATTGACGACATTCTGAATGGGGAAAAAATGAAGGGAGATGAGTTTGAGTTTAACGTTTTCAGTCACATCTGGACGTGAGTCCGGTGGTTAATAGTTATATCGAGTTATAAGAATAATCCCAAATTTGATACTGAGTCTTGAGGTGGTTGTCCCTTGCGATAAATACAGTACTTCAATTTCCTATACGCTTACGCTTTCGATATATGCTTGCATTTGCTACAATAAATCTACCCTTTGTCATCTTCGATCTTTACATAAACTTCATAACTCCACACCTTTTTACGAGTGCTATCAACCCTTGTAGGTTGTTGCGAATGATTCGGTAGCTGATCAGGGTCAGGTGGACGCAAAGTCACCTAAGCAAAATACCCTCATGGTTATCCCACATGCCATTACACATGGATAGTATCTCCGATAGTATTGCGCCACTTAGACATTTACTGAGACCCTACAGTTTTTGAAACTACAGAACAAAGGTAGGAACTCCCAGCCCTGTCCAGCTTGTGAAACAATCATCGTAGTTCCTGTTTCACGTCACACAATGCTCTCAGAGCAAGCGATCCCTTATGTGTTTTGCAGAGAATGTTTTACATTGTAAGCTTTGTTGAAATCTTGTGAGTAAGGGCGTGGCATAAGACTACTGGATCACTTACTTATCAGATAACTTTTTTTTTTCAGTTTCGCCTTCTACTTGGCACAACATTCACTGCTCCATAAAAGACTGCTCATTTTTCGAGGTAACCCGCTATCACTTGTGTTGGTCTCTTATGATTCCGTCAATGTCTGGTAGTCACTGGATGAATTTGCTGACCTTCATTTTGAGTTGGAATGCCGGGTTCAAATGTCGTTCATCGTACATGACTGTGCTCGTCGATAACCAACTGCTGTTGGCCAAACGGTAGGGCAATACTATGTCATCAAATTCCCACATTCCCCAGAAATAAATAATTCTGTTCTGATCATAACCAAAACCACAAATACGGAATGGTTTACGCAGGAGGCTGCAGTAACTGCAATGTATAAAGACAGAAAGATGTTCTGAGGAATAAATTCAAGGACGATCCGATGAAATGTGAGCACTGAACGTCTACATCACCGTTCTCGACACAACTAAACCGTCGCATATCTTAAAACAGTAACAGTTTAATATGCTGTCTGAATACATAACACTGATAAAATTATTAATACTGGAAAGCTCGCTGTAGTTCTACTGATGTACACTTCAGTATTACTAACATACACGACGTTAATTCAAAATGGCTCCGAGCACAATGGGACTTAACTTCTGAGGTCAGCATTCCCCGAGAACTTAGAACTACTAAAACCTATTAGTCAACAATGGAGACTGGTTACGAATAACTTATGTTACCCATCCGAAGATATTTTACAAGTACGTGTGACCCACACTAGCCGGGTATACTGAACCTCTCCAGATAATTGCATCATAAATTGTCACAGGTTTGTTTCACCCGCGTGAGAGTGTCACTGAAATGTTGAAAAACCTGAAGTGGCAGATTCTTACCGAAAAACGGAAACTATCTTGAGAAATCTTCTAAAAAACTTTCCAAAACCGGCTTTAAATGGTGACTGTAGGAAAATGCTAGAACCCCCTTCCCATCGCTCCCTTAGTGTACGTGAGGACAAATCTAGGTTAATTACAGCATGCACAAAGGCATGTAAACAATTACTTTTCTCTCACTCCGTACGTGAATGGAAAGGGAAAATGTCTAAATAGCTGATACAATGGGACGTACCCTCTCTCATGCACTTCATAATGGTTTTCACGTTATAGACTTTTATGCAGACGTAGTTGGATGCTACTACGTCGCCTTAGAATGAAATTGAGAAATCATGTCTGTATCTGCAATCTTCGCTATGGCACATATCATTCCACCGCGTGCAGGACGGTGGTCCCTGATGTTCGCACAGAATTGTTAGCATACTATTATATTTGTAATGATTTAGCTAACATACTATGACCTGCCTAACATTTGTACGTGCTTAATAAGCTTGTATGATATTTTTCGATTAAAAGGCTTCATGCCTTTGCTCCAGCAAGTATGCCTGAATACAGTTCATAGCGATCTTGTTTGTTGGAGGTGTATTTAATACAACATAAAAGATCTAACCAGCCTGTAACGTAACATCAGGTTAATTTGATTATTATCGCATCTTGTTGCCATCATAATTTAATACCGAAAGTTTTTTATAGTTTCCTTTTGAAACCAAGGGTTACCTATTGTTACCTATGCAATATGTGTTACATAATTTGGTTTGTTGAAACTATGTTGTACTTCAAATTATCTTCGTTATTAATGAAACTTCCTGGCAGATTAAAACTGTGTGCTCGACCGAGACTCGAACTCCGGACCTTTGCCTTTCGCGGGCAAGTGCTCTACCATCTGAGCTACCGAAGCACGACTCACGCCTGGTATTCACAGCTTTACTTCTGCCAGTATCCGTCTCCTACTTTCCAAACTTTACAGAAGCTCTCCTGCGAAACTTGCAGAACTAACACTCCTGAAAGAAAGGATGTTGCGGAGACATGGCTTAGCCACAGCCTGGGGGATGTTTCCAGAATGAGATTTTCACTCTGCAGCGGAGTGTGCGCTGATATGAAACTTCCTGGCAGATTAAAACTATGTGCCCGACCGAGACTCGAACTCGGGACTTTTGCCTTTCGCGAGCAAGTGCTCTACCATCTGAGCTACCGAAGCACGACTCACGCCTGGTACTCACAGCTTTACTTCTGCCAGTATCCGTCTTCTACCTTCCAAACTTTACAGAAGCTCTCCTGCGAAACTTGCAGAACTAGCACTCCTGAAAGAAAGGATATTGCGGAGACATGGCTTAGTCACAGCCTGGGGGATGTTTCCAGAATGAGATTTTCACTCTGCAGCGGAGTGTGCGCTGATATGAAACTTCCTGGCAGATTAAAACTGTGTGCCCGACCGAGACTCGAACTCGGGACCTTTGCCTTTCGCGGGCAAGTGCTCTACCATCTGAGCTACCGAAGCACGACTCACGCCTGGTACTCACAGCTTTACTTCTGCCAGTATCCGTCTCCTACCTTCCAAACTTTACAGAAGCTCTCCTGCGAAAGGTCCCGAGTTCGAGTCTCGGTCGGGCACACAGTTTTAATCTGCCAGGAAGTTTCGTATCAGCGCACACTCCGCTGCAGAGTGAAAATCTCATTCTGGTTTCGTTATTAATGTTTGTAAGTAACTGCTATCTTCGTGACGTCATGATGTTGTAGTATATTTGTGAACTTGGTCTTCAACCAGTGAGGTAGGATATGTTACTAGAGTCAATGGTAATCGTTAGTAGCTAAATAATGGGGCAACGTAGTTGGCACCTAAAATGCTCAACTATCAGCTGATTTTGTACAATAATGTATTGAACTAAAGTGAATGCAGGCAATATTTTGATTCATTTATAGTAGGAAGTCATCTCAGTTTTGTATTTGTCTCTGACGAGAGATTATTTAGGTTAAATCCATGTCTTAATTGCTAGCACTACCCGTTCAGGAAGTAGCATGGCCAAAGAATGCAATATAATGAGCAGCAGCTAAATGGTTAATATGAGACGTGAAGATACCATAATATATTTGTGTCAGTGTCGTCGTAACTGCCGCCTGTTTCACGTCTACTGTGCAGCGAGCTATCTTAATGTAAGTATTAACTGCTATATTTTTCTTACTTGTCACTTCTTCTTCCGTGTGTTTTTGTTTTTCGGAAGCTTTAATTGTCGAGTGCTAGTAATAGTGTTCCATAGATTTCGTGTTTGTTTTGAATACAGTCAGAGAGGGTCCTTTTAGTAAGCAATAGTGCCAGTAGTGTCAGTGTTTGTTTTGAATACAGCCCAGAGACAGGTAGTGCTATTTTCATTGTTTTCTACAAGAAGTGGCTAGCAATCACAGTTTAGTCAACAATCAGCCGCGTTTAGTGAATTAGAAGTGTAGTTAAAAGTTGATTAACTGTCTACAGTAAATTGATTTCTTAGGATGTTTGACTGCTGTGTACGGACGCAGGAGGAGCTGGCCACTGTTCGCGAATAGCTCAGCGTGTTGATGGCCGCGGTCAGCCGTCTTCAGGCTGCTGCCTCGGAGTGTAGCGGCAGTGGGGAGCCTGGTGCATCGCAAGGTACACCCCAGGTGTTACATGCTTCACCCACTGTCCCTGCTGTCGAGACATCTTCGCGGGTACCGGGCGCGGTATGGCCACCCTCTCCCCAAGGGGTGTGGCTGTGTTCAGCGGCGTTCGCGGCACACGAGGCGGAGGGTAAATGTGGAAGCTGGCCGTGTGGCATCGCCCGCTCTGCCTCTGAGTGGACATGGGCTGCTCCTTCAGCAAGGTCCGAATAGGCACACGGGGGGAGGGGTTTATTAGTTATTGAGAGCTCCAACGATAGGCGGGTGATGGAGACCCTTAGGGAAATAGCGGAAAGGTCGGGGAACAAGGCCCGTGTTCACTCTGTCTGCTTGCCAGGGGGTCTCATCCGAAATGTGGAGTAGGCCCTGCCGGCGGCGATAGTGAGCACTGGGTGCACCCGACTGCAAATTGTTGGTCATGTCGGCACCAATGACTCCTGCCGTCTTGGTTCAGAGGTCATCCTCAGTTCGTACAGGCGGTTGACGGAATTGGTGAAGGCGGAAAGCCTCGCTCGCGGGGTGGAACCAAAGCTAACAATTTGTAGTATCGTTCCCAGAACCGATCGCGGTCCTCTGGTTTGGAGCGGAGTGGAAGGCTTAAACCAGAGGCTCACACGATTCTGCGGAGATCTGAGGTGCCAATTTCCCGAGAAATCGGGTAGAGAAATGTAAGGTCCCGCTGAATAGGTCAAGCGTGCACTACACACTGCAAGCGGCTATAAGGGTAGCGGAGTACTTGTGGAGTGCACATGGGGGTCTTTTAGGTTAGAGAATTCCCTCCCTAGGCCCGACAAGGAGTAGGCAAAATGCAACTGGGAATAACAATATTAATGTGCTAATAGTAAACTGCAGGAGCGTCTATAGAAAGGTCCCAGAACTGCTCACATTAATAAATGGTCACAACGTCCATTTAGTACCAGGGACAGAAATTTGGCTGGAACCAGACGTAAACTGTAATGAAATCCTAAGCTCACACTGGACAGTGAAGGGGGAGGCGTGTTTATAGCGAAAAGAAGTGCAATAGTATCGAAGGAAATTGACGGAGATCCGAAATGTGAAATGATTTGGGTGAAGGTCACGGTTAAAGCAGGCTCAGACATGGTAATTGGATGTCTCTATAGGCCCCCTGGCTCAGCAGCTGTTGTGGCTGAGCGCCTAAAAGATAATTTGGAAAATCTTTCGAGTAGATTTCCCCACCATGTTATAGTTCTGGGTGTAGATTTTAATTGGCCGGATATAGACTGGGAGACTCTAACGTTCGTAACGGGTGGCAGGGACAAAGAATCCAGTGAAATTTTTTAAAGTGCGTTATCTGAAAACTACCTTGAGCAGTTAAACAGAGAACCGACTCGTGACAATAACATATTAGACCTTCTAGTGACAAACAGACCCGAACTATTTGAATCAGTTAACGCAGAACAGGGAATCAGCGATCACAAAGCGGTTACGAGATAGATGATTTCAGCCCTAAAAAAGAAATATTAAAAAAGGTAGAAGGATTTTTCTGTTTTGCAAAAGTGACAAAAAGCAGATTACAGGATACCTGACCGCTCAACACAAATATTTTGTCTCAAGTACAGAAGTGATAAGGATCAGTGGAGGAAGTTCAAAACCATCGTACAATATGCGTTATATGAGTATGTGCCAAGCAAGATCGTAAGAGATGGAAAAGAGCTACCGTGGTACAACAACCGAGTTAGAAAACTGCTGCGGAAGGAAAGCGAACTTCACAGCAAACATAAACATAGCCAAAGCCTTCCAGACAAACAAAAATTACGCGAAGCGAAATGTAGTGTGAGGAGGGCTATGCGAGAGGCTCTCAATGAATTCGAAAGTCAAGTTCTATTTACTCACTTGGCAGAAAGTCCTAAGAAATTTTGGTCTTATGTCAAAGCGGTAGGAGGATCAAAACAAAATGTCCAGACACTCTGTGACCAAAATGGTACTGAAACAGAAGATGACAAACTAAAGGCCGAAATACTAAATGTCTTTTTTCAAAGGTGTTTCACAGAGGAAGACTGCACTGTAGTTCCTTCTCTAGATTGTCGTACAGATGACAAAATGGTAGATATTGAAATAGACGACAGAGGGATGGAGAAACAATTAAAATCGCTCAAAAGAAGAAAGACCGCTGGACCTGATGGGATACCAGTTCCGTTTTACACAGAGTACGCGAAGGAACTTGCCCCCCTTCTTGCAGCGGTGTACCGTAGGTCTCTAGAAGAGCGAAGCGTTCCAAAGGATTGGAAAAGGGCACAGGTCATCCCCGTTTTCAAGAAGGGACGTCGAACAGGTGAGGAGAACTATAGACCTATATCTCTAACGTCGATCAGTTGTAGAATTTTGGAACACGTATTATGTTCGAGTATAATGACTTTTCTGGAGACTAGAAATGTACTCTGTAGGAATCAGCATGGGTTTCGAAAAAGACGGTCGTGTGAAACCCAGCTCGCGCTATTCGTCCACGAGACTCAGAGGGCCATAGACACGGGTTCACACGTGGATGCCGTGTTTCTTGACTTCCGTAAGGCGTTCGATACAGTTCCCCACAGACGCTTAATGAGCAAGGTAAGAGCATATGGACTATCAGACCAATTGTGTGATTGGATTGAAGAGTTCCTAGATAACAGAACGCAGCATGTCATTCTCAATGGAGAGAAGTTTTCCGAAGTGAGTGTGATTTCAGGTGTGCCGCAGGGTAGTGTCATAGGACCGTTGCTACTCACAATATACATAAATGACCTTGCGGATGACATCCGAAGTTCACTGAGGGTTTTTGCATATGATGCTGTGGTGTATCAAGAGGTTGTAACAATGGAAAATTGTACAGAAATGCAGGAGGATCTGCAGCGAATTTACGCAAGATGCAGGGAATGGAAACTGAATCTCATTGTAGACAAGTGGAATGTGCTGGGAATACATAGAAAGATAGATCGCTTATCATTTAGCTATAAAATAGCAGGTCAGCAACTGGAAGCAGTTACTTCCATAAATTATCTGGGAGTACGCATTATGAGTGACTTAAAATGGAATGATAATATAAAGTTGATTGCCGGTAAAGCAGATGCCAGACTTAGAGTCATTGGAAGAATCCTAAAGAAATTCAACCCGAGAACAAAGGAAGTAGGTTACAGTACGCTTGTTCACCCACTGCTTGAATACTGCTCAGCAGTGTGGGATCCCTACCAGGTAGGGTTGATAGAAGAGATAGAGAAGATCCAACGGAGAGCAGCGTCCTTCGTTACAGGATCATGTAGAAATCGCGAAAGCGTTACGGACATGATAGATAAACTCCAGTGGAAGACTCTGCAGGAGAGACGCTCAGTAGCTCGGTACGGGCTTTTGTTAAAGTTTCGAGAACATAACTTCACCGAAGAGTCAAGCAGTACATTGCTCCCTCCTACGTACATCTCGCGAGGAGACCATGAGGATAAAATCAGAGAGATTAGAGCACGCACACAAGCATACCGACAATCCTTCTTTCCACGAACAATACGAGACTGGAATAGAAGGGAGAACCGATAGAGGTACTCAGGGTACCCTTCGCCACACACCGTCAGGTGGCTTACGGAGTATGGATGTAGATGTAGATGTAGATATTTATTGCTGTTTGCTTACATGTCTATGCTTCAGTGAAAAGTGTAGAATATTTTTCTAATCTTCTTAGATATGTGAAGAGATGATGATAATTAGATACGTTAAAGTGATTTATAATTACATGAGTTAGTATTACTTGAAAGCTTATAATTTCCTTCCTCCCATGTCATTTTACAAAGTTTTGTAAATCAAAGAATAATTATAGACAGTATAAATGTTTGTGGAATAATGGTAATGTGACGTAATAGAGGTATAAATTACATGCCTTCCACACTCCTAAAAAGATTATTCAGCTTTTATTGTTAACCAAATTATTTTGATTCTGAAAAATAACCAAAAGTGACACAGCTCAGATATAAACAAATGCGTAATTCATTTACTGGACTGGTTGCTCTGCAATTTTCCATTGTTAATTTGACGTAATATAACTTTTATCGTAATAAATCGGAATTTTCTATTTAGTTAGTGTAGATTATATTATATCATACCGTTTTACGTTTAATTCATCTGTCAACAGGAGTGTATATTTATCGTATAATAACACATCTGTTGAGTTTGTTAGCGAATATATCCTCAACAATCTTCCAGGATTCAGTAATTATAATCGCAGCTTTTTTCTGTTACATTGGTAGAAATCTTATTTTGGTGACTAGCTGCTTCATTTGCTAAAGGGAATTAAGAATTCTTTTAGCTTAACAGATCCAGAAATCAGAATACAATTAGCAACCACAACACAGCCACACTTTGTATGCTCTTGTCAAACACGGGATGAATTAGTTGACGTTTGTAAGCAGATGTAAATTGCCCTGACTACTGTGCAATGTGAAGCAAAGCAAGCGCTGTATCATGTATAAGATACAGAGGCGAGCGAGTGCACGGGACTTACCCTAGTTCACTGCTAGTAGCGTCACGTCATCGTAACGCGCCTGCATATAGTATTGCACCACATTTAACATAAAAGTAAAAATTAAGATTTGTGTGTAAAACTTTGTTAAAGTATAGTTCTATGTAATAATGTTTCAGGTAACAAATCTTAATGTTATAAAATTAGTAGTTTACGTAAAATTCACGTTTTGAAAGAAAAATAGGAGGCGCTAAATAATGACGCTAGGAAGCCAAAATTTGGTGAGAAGGTGCAGTAAGAAGTCATTAATGAGTGGTGCTGGTTTCCAAAACCATAAAACTAAAATTGACTCCAGAATCCGCGTTTTTCGGAAAAATCAGAGGCGCGAAATAATAGAGCTACAATATTGAAAATTGGTAGGATGCTTCAGTTCACCCTAATAATAATAATGGAAATACCACAATCAGTTACCTCTTCTAGTTTTTTAGTAATTTAGTAAAAACTACTTTTGTGAGTAAAATGTACATAAGCATTATAGATTAAGTACTTTAAATTTTAATGATAAAACAAATTCTTTAAGACCAATGATCAGATAGGACAATTAACAAAGCTACACCAAGTTTTAGTCTTGTAGCATAATTAACAGCTGATACAAGTCTTGATAAAGCTATGGTTCAGAGGTAACAATCTACCGTTAGTTCCATTGTAAAAATTCTAGAGAGTAAAGTTTTAATTTTAGCGGGCTGAGATTTTCTACGTGCTTCTGTACTGCTCAGATGTATGTATACAAAAATTGAGAAGTTTGTAAAGCTATTATTAAATGTGATATTTAAGATTATGTGCCTGAGATAGCGGTCATTTGGAGGCCGCAGGCATCTGCATATGAACGGAAAGAACAGATGCTCTCTTGGCGGTACGCGCCGGAGCTATATAAAAAGAGCGGCAGAGGCAGTAGTAAGCTCACTCCGCATTAGACCAACGCCTAGTCCACGCGAGCTTAACGTCCGATCGCGCCTCGCCTCGGGTGACGTCATAGCGGGCTGTGACATGCGCGTACTTAGCAATGTAAACGGACATTGAAAATCGCGAGGACTGTACACCGTCCTGGATCGTTTAGACTTCGGTAACCAACTGTTATTGTGCCGTCCGTGTGAAGTATAATTCCGCGTGGCAAGTGGTGACTAACTCCACTTTTAAGGCGAGCATTAATCTTTTTTTTTTTAACATTATTGCGAACTATTAATAGAGCACCGTTAGTTAGAGTAATGAACTATTAGGGAGGAACTTGCTGTAGAAGTCGCCTCTGAACTATTAAACGATTGGCTGAATTAACAATATTTAATGTCTTTAGCATTTTCAGAAGTTTCGAGTAATTTGTGTGAGCCTTTAAGATAATAAAATCTTGTTTGGAACTTTAAATTTTATTGAAGCAGCCCTAATCCCGTGAAGAACTATGGATATTTTTCGTTTAGCTGGGCTGTACAGGAATGTGGCCGTGCAGACTGGGAACTAAGGTCAGTAAGTTTCCCTTCGCTTTCTGACTGGCCACCAAATTAGTTGCCAGGCTCGCGTGATTTAAGGTGGCAATGTTCAACTTTCATTCAACATTAAACAACTCATTCGACAACATCTTCGCCGCCCCACATATGGTGCTTATCGGCCGGGAAAACTGAATTAAAAGCAAATAAAAGTGCTCGATGTGTGAAAGCGATTGGTATAAATTAACGAACTCGGTAGGCAATAACAGGACACTGAATTGAACTAGTGTGGGAACAGTGTTACCAGTAAAGGCAGGTGTAGTGTATAAACAATAAGTGTCTACCGCTGTACGTTGGTTAGTGACGATGGTGAGGAAGGCGACGATGCTGGATCGCGGCTGCCGACGGCGCTGAGACTAAAGGAAGACGGTGCGTCATCGCGGAGCTGCGCTGATCTGCGAGACAGCTGCCGGCTGCGCCGTGCGGTCAACGGTGCCTTGCTGCCCCCCCCCCCCCCCCCCCCCCCCCTGGAGCTATTGCAGTAGGCGATTCCTGTGGCGGTACTCGACGCTACGGCTGCTGCTGCTGCCTTCAATACGTCGCGACGCGTCGCATCACGATTGCTGGTACACCGCGACGACATCATTCGTCGAAATCAAGCATTTAAGTTAAGTCAAAGACTTTTAAAATATTTATTAACTGCTGCTAACAAACTAAAAGATATGGAAAGTAGTGTACATTTCAGAAGGGAACCGGTCTCTGACCAAGAATCCTCAGGATCAGGAATTGAGTTTAATGAGGATGGTTCCATTAATCCCTCAAATATTGAACTAGAACGTAATTTGTCACCAGTAAATTATGACTTTAATTTAAATGAGAGTGCAGGGATGCAATCAATAAGTGAAATAGAAGTCAAAAGGGAGCCAGTAGAGTTGCTAACTTTGTCAGGTAGTGAAACTGAGCTCAATATATCTCCAGCTCAGTCAAGTCAAGAGATACAAAGTATCAAGGTAGAAGCTCCGGATTGGATGCAAATACTGTTTGCCAAACTCGAATCAAACCAAAATAAAATTGAGGCTAAAATTGAAAATAGTAATAAAGAGTTGGAGAATAAAATTGAGGTTAGTAATAAAGGGTTGGAAAATAAAATTGAGGATAGTAATAAAGAACTAAAAGAAGAACTGCAATCAAAATGGAATAGTTTGAATTATAAGATAGATGCTATTCATCATGACATTCAAGTAAAAGTAGGGCAACAGTTAACTAAAATGCATAGTACTTTCAAATGTGAAATAGATCAAATTCAAAAAAATTATCAAGAGGCAGATGAACTTTTGGAAGTGAGGTTGTCCGAAAGATTGAGCAACGAGTCCAAACTTTGCTCTGACAAAGTTAAAGAGGTACAAATTAAAGTAGATACTTGTCAGAAAAACATTGAGAAAGTAAAAGAAACCTGTACCGAAATTCGTGGTGCAGTGGAACAAAGATGTTCTGCCAGGATAGAAGCAGTAGAGTCACAAGTAGAGGAATTAAATACTAACATTGCTAACCTAGAAAATAGAGTAACCTCTGTTAATTCTAGTCATTCTACTGTACAGCATGTGACTTCAGTTGACGCCGCTTTTATAGGGTGTCGACAGTTTTTGCGCTTTGATCCTGATAAGTACATTCACTCTCTTGAATTTTGGAATGACTTTGAGGATGTTCTCCCCAACACGTGGTCAGAAAGAGAAAAAATTTCATTTATAAGAAGTCATTTGTCAGGTGATGCTTTGCGATGGTCAGCGGATGTAATGATCAAATGTAAAACTTTATCTGAATTTAAGTCTGCATTTCTCAACGAATACTGGTCACATAACAAACAAAATGATGTGTTAAGGGAATTCTGGAGTGGTAAGAAGTTTTTCCCAGGGCGTGAATCAGTAAAGGATTTCGCTAGGAAGTGGGTTTCAAGACTGTCACATTTGACAGAAAAGATGAAGCCAGATATGATCATTATGGGTTTAGAAGGTAAGCTGCCGTGGTACTGGCAGAAGAGGATCATTTCCGCCCCTAGAGATAATATAGACAAATTTATTGAATATCTGGAAAGAGTGGAAAGAGTAGCTGCTGCTGAGGAGCAGGTGCAGCAGAATAACAAATCTTCTAACAATCACGTACAAAATAATGGAAACGTGAACGTTAGAAATATGGAAGTTAGGCACACCAAAACAAACTATCGAAACCAAAGCCGTGGCAGAGGAAGAGGGGGTAGATACTCACCACGCTTTCGTAACAACTACTATGACGAAAGTGGAGAAGTAAATACTATGCCATTAAGACAAGAAGGGAGTCATGATGCTACTATATCTAGTGGTGTCACAGATGAACACAACAGGCCGCGTGTGGGAAACTAAATCCCGTCTATGAGGAAACTGGCGCTCACCAGGCGGTAACAGTAACACAGCCAGTAACGGAAACACAGACAATCAGCCAACATACACAGACAGACAACATGGATGACGAAATAAATACAGATAATACCAGTGATGTGTTAAGCCACTCTCACAAAATAGTGGATAGTATTTTGGATACACTAGAAAAATGGGTCAAGGAAGAACAGGAACTCAAGGTAGATAATGGGGAAGAAATAGATAATGGGTTTGAGTCTGATGGGAATAATGATGAAGTAAAAGCTTACATCTTCGATGAAAATGGCAATCTAAAAGCTGAAGTAGAAGTAGCAGAAGTAGAATCAGTACTGCAAAACTTTAGAGAGGAGGAAATGATGAATGAAGGGGGTAGAAATAGTAACGAGGTGAAAGAATCTAGTAGCTGTGTAAACGTGCCACAAATGGTTGAAGGTGACGACATTCTTATGAACAGCAATATTGCGCAGGGACGCAGTTGCTCAGAGGTAGAGGATAGTTTGGCTGATGTGCAGCAAACAAAAGTAGAAAAAGTCGTCAGATGCTTCGATTTAAAGTTAGTGGACAGATTAGAGAAAGCAGCTAAGATTATAGAGCATGATGAGCCCCAGGATGTAAATGTAAATGTAATTGCAACTGATCAGAATTACTTTAGCTGGAAGAACATAGAACGAGATTTATTAGACGAGGTGTGTGAGCAACCTGTTCAATGTAAAATAACTCACCCTGTTATCAAAGTAAACATATCAGGAGTCACTGTGCGTTGTCTGCTTGACAGTGGCAGTGAAGCAAGTGCTTTATCACAAACATTTTTTGACACCATACCCAATAAAGAGAAGTTAACAGTTATGAAAGTAAGTGGCTTAAAGATTATAGGTGCTACTGGAAAAGTCTCTAGACCAGTTCAACACGAAGCTTTGATACCCATTGGTATAAATGACGTAGTAATAGATCATCCTTGTTTGATTGTGCTAGGCTTAAGTGTTGATATGTTGATTGGTACTGATTTCTTATCAAAGTACCAGGGAAAGATCAATTTTGATCAGAACAACTTAATTTTAACTTTACCTGACTCTAAAGTGATAAGAGAGTCTTTTATAGGAAGTCATATAGGCGGTAGTAATGAAACTTGGGAACTGCCTATTAGAGTAATAAAGAATAAAGGATACTTGCAGGAAAATTTGGTTTTCAGTGAGAATGAGGAAAGTGCTAAGGTTGAAGAGATAATTAATAATCTGAAACACGATGCCACAGGTTTTGCTCCATGTGAGCTGATGTTCAATCAGGAACCACATAATATCATTCCGAGTATGATTGACTTTCCAGTTCTAAGTCAGAGTACATTGGATGAGAAGAAAGCACAGGCCAGGGCAAATATACGCAGAAGAGCTTTAGATAGGAAAAAGAGGCATGATGCAAGGGCTTCCCCCACTAGTTTTAAAATTGGTGAGCTAGTGCTGGTCAAAACAAAAGAAAAATCAAAGAAAATTTCTGCAGAAACTAAAAAGTTTATGCATGTATATCATGGACCATTTAGAATAGTAAGTAAACCTCATGCAAATGCCTATCGTTTGGAATATCCAAAGAGTAAGAGAGAACTAGGTCTAAGAAATATTGTGGATCTAAAGGAATTTAAAATTAACAGTAATTAATTACTGTAGGGAGTCTGCCACTCTTTGGCGGATACACGGTTTGGCGTACCGTGCAGTCCCAGCTGGGTGAAACTTTATTTCCTTTTCAAGTTTCATTCCCTTCTTCTGGTCTATCATAACAGGTAAGAATCACATATGTCTTCATGTTGTATATATGCTATTAGGTTTTAAGTATTCTTAGTAAGGATCTACCTAGTGAATGGCAAAACAAAAGTCTGAGTACCAATAAGAGGCAAACATGGCTAAAATAAATAAATTAAAATATTTCATGTAATTGTAAAGGGTTAGAAACTACAACTAAGAGAGACACTTTGCAGTATACGAAGTACGGTATGAATATGAATAATCCATGAGATTATGCAGAAGGTAGTATGTTGCTAGAAATAAGGTTGTCTGAAGGAAAACAGCGTAAGAAGGTAATGCTCATAGAGGCAAGCAATGGCGTTTTAGAATTAAATAAATGGAGATGTGTGGAAGTGGTGTGAGGATCGCACCAAATATATAGAAACAGGACGTCAATAGGCTGACAAAAGGAAAAGGGAGAAAGAAGTGGAGAAATGAAGTATTTTGAATCTGGAAGAAAAGGGAGAAAATGAATAAGGTGAAGAAGTGAAGTAAGTAAATTGAAGTAAATGATGTAGGATTAAAGAATAATTCCCTCACGTCTCGTGAAATGGTGAAAAACGCTAAATCTTGCTTGAGGCAAATAAATAGTTAAACAGACAACAGAAACACACAAATATTGGAAAATGCAGAAATTTGGAATCGGTATACTGAAAATAACTAATTTCTTTAGTAATTCATACAATAAAGCAAAGTGCTGGTCAGCAAATGACTTCTTTGATGAACTAATCCATACGATAATTAAGCCAGAGTACATTAAAACTAAAAGGTTACTCAATTTTCTAAGTTGAAGCAAGATCTTAATATATTAATTTGCTAAAAGAATTTTCACTATTTAGGAACCTAAAAGATTATTTATGAAAGAAGAAAGTAGGAGCTATTGTATCAGATACGACTTAGTGCTAAATGTCTTTCTGACAACTTCACAATTAGTAAAATAGTGCCAGAATATAAACTATAAAATGTACTTTGTCCTACCTTAGATATAAGTTGAAAACAGAAACTTAGACTGTATTGTCTGTTTCTCAGGGACATGCAGGCTGCATGAATGACTGACAACAAGCGGTAGGGAGATTGGAAGTAGAGACGCAAACCACAGTGAATACAATTTCCTCCCACAATTTTGTCAATCAGTGAAATTAAATGAGTGTTACAATAGGACACCCACCACAGTGCCGAATATTATAGTAAAAGAAAAATGTGAGTGCGTTGCAGTGATAAAAGTCGTGTGTATTTTCTTTTTCAGGAAGAGACGGATTTTAAAGAAAAAAAATAACTATTTTGTAACCATTGAAAAATTTATATTTCCATGTAAATGTATGTAAATAATTTGTGAATGTCTTCTGTACTAGGTTTTCTATGTGTATATGAGTATGGTTATTTTGTGTATGTAGTAATAAGGAATTTCCTAAGAAGAAGCAACTTAAGTTGAAAGAGGTATACTAAAGTAATCCATCGCTTGTTTGTTCTTTTAGAAATTTAATTTTGTTCAAAAATAGATTTTCACGAAAATTAAAAAGGGGGTGATGAAGCAAAGCAAGCGCTGTATCATGTATAAGATACAGAGGCGAGCGAGTGCACGGGACTTACCCTAGTTCACTGCTAGTAGCGTCACGTCATCGTAACGCGCCTGCATATAGTATTGCACCACATTTAACATAAAAGTAAAAATTAAGATTTGTGTGTAAAACTTTGTTAAAGTATAGTTCTATGTAATAATGTTTCAGGTAACAAATCTTAATGTTATAAAATTAGTAGTTTACGTAAAATTCACGTTTTGAAAGAAAAATAGGAGGCGCTAAATAATGACGCTAGGAAGCCAAAATTTGGTGAGAAGGTGCAGTAAGAAGTCATTAATGAGTGGTGCTGGTTTCCAAAACCATAAAACTAAAATTGACTCCAGAATCCGCGTTTTTCGGAAAAATCAGAGGCGCGAAATAATAGAGCTACAATATTGAAAATTGGTAGGATGCTTCAGTTCACCCTAATAATAATAATGGAAATACCACAATCAGTTACCTCTTCTAGTTTTTTAGTAATTTAGTAAAAACTACTTTTGTGAGTAAAATGTACATAAGCATTATAGATTAAGTACTTTAAATTTTAATGATAAAACAAATTCTTTAAGACCAATGATCAGATAGGACAATTAACAAAGCTACACCAAGTTTTAGTCTTGTAGCATAATTAACAGCTGATACAAGTCTTGATAAAGCTATGGTTCAGAGGTAACAATCTACCGTTAGTTCCATTGTAAAAATTCTAGAGAGTAAAGTTTTAATTTTAGCGGGCTGAGATTTTCTACGTGCTTCTGTACTGCTCAGATGTATGTATACAAAAATTGAGAAGTTTGTAAAGCTATTATTAAATGTGATATTTAAGATTATGTGCCTGAGATAGCGGTCATTTGGAGGCCGCAGGCATCTGCATATGAACGGAAAGAACAGATGCTCTCTTGGCGGTACGCGCCGGAGCTATATAAAAAGAGCGGCAGAGGCAGTAGTAAGCTCACTCCGCATTAGACCAACGCCTAGTCCACGCGAGCTTAACGTCCGATCGCGCCTCGCCTCGGGTGACGTCATAGCGGGCTGTGACATGCGCGTACTTAGCAATGTAAACGGACATTGAAAATCGCGAGGACTGTACACCGTCCTGGATCGTTTAGACTTCGGTAACCAACTGTTATTGTGCCGTCCGTGTGAAGTATAATTCCGCGTGGCAAGTGGTGACTAACTCCACTTTTAAGGCGAGCATTAATCTTTTTTTTTTAACATTATTGCGAACTATTAATAGAGCACCGTTAGTTAGAGTAATGAACTATTAGGGAGGAACTTGCTGTAGAAGTCGCCTCTGAACTATTAAACGATTGGCTGAATTAACAATATTTAATGTCTTTAGCATTTTCAGAAGTTTCGAGTAATTTGTGTGAGCCTTTAAGATAATAAAATCTTGTTTGGAACTTTAAATTTTATTGAAGCAACCCTAATCCCGTGAAGAACTATGGATATTTTTCGTTTAGCTGGGCTGTACAGGAATGTGGCCGTGCAGACTGGGAACTAAGGTCAGTAAGTTTCCCTTCGCTTTCTGACTGGCCACCAAATTAGTTGCCAGGCTCGCGTGATTTAAGGTGGCAATGTTCAACTTTCATTCAACATTAAACAACGACTTCTTCGCCGCCCCACAAATGGTAGGCCTAGGCACCCTGGGAAGGGTAGACAGACATCAGGGAGAACTCAAGATGTTATACCGATCTCTCTAATAACAAGTTCGAGGTCCTGTAAGTACTTGAAATGAAACCGAGCCACAGAGACATACGTCACCAGCCTGTTATACACTGTTTCAAGAAGTAAATATGAAAGGCTAGGGGTCTAGTAGATTATAAATAGAAAAGGTTAATTTGATACCAGCAAACTGCAGGAGCATCTATCATATAAACTAAGGATTCAGAATTGATACCGCTTATTAAAAGTAATAACGACTGGACTGTATTAGGAACAGAAATTTGGTTGAAACCGGAGGAAAACAACAACTAAATCCTGAATACAGTTTGCAATGTGCATCATAAGGATAGGACAGATTGTAAGGGGACCGTCTATATATTGTTGTACACAATTCTGTAATATCTGGCGAAGTTGTTACTAATTCCGAATGTGTATCAATCTCCAATCTGCTTGAAGTTTAGGATCAAAGGTGGGTTACAATGGTAATCGGATGATTTTATAAACATCTACGTCAGGAAATGTACAGGTTGAGCGAATTGTAGAATTTGGTGAATAAGATTCCTGATCAAGCTATAGTGACATGGGATGGCGACGACTTGCGAGGAATATTGTAAGAGCGTCATGCGATAAAAACAAGTTCCACTTGCCGATAGAATTTTGTTTCGTGGTGCTGTTATCACTATGCAACGGTTAGTTTGTCTATGACATGTATGCAAGTATCATATCTTCAGTTCGTCAGTACAGCTCGATGTATCTGGTAAGTGTTCTGTATTTCTTCACTATCGATATCTGTGTGATGTGCCACGGCAGCGCTTCTGCTTTTGCTAAGTGACTATATGTCTTCTGTTTTACAGTTGTCTGACTGTGTGTTATATAGAAATGCTTAATGTTAAAGTCATACATTCACCTGCTAATAACGTTTTATTTATGACCTGTTCAGCATTTGTGCATTTCTGTTCCAAATATTCCGAGCGTATTTCTCGAAAATCACATAAAACAGACAGTTAGAGAACCAACTCGCCTTAGACCTCCAAGCAACAAAAGGACCACAATGGCTTCAGCTGGTTTTTGTGTAGCACAGGAAAGGATCAGGCTATATCTGTTTGGTGATAATAAATTAATGGTATTATAATTCCGTTAATTCACATCACTAGAGGTCCATTTGTTAATAATAAATTAAGTTTATATCATCTTCCTAATTCGAGGCACTAGCAGAGAACACATCCGGACAGATATATAGTACTCTCGTTTTTCACTGTTTTATGTGTTTGTTCATGTTTTACGTATATATTTATATGTACTATATTTTGCGTACTTTACAATTTTTCATGTCTTACCAAAATTTTAAGCTCTGTCCCACTCCCCTCGACGTCACGTAAACATCGCGTTGCATGAGCGTTATAATGCTGCTCTCAGCCAAACACAATAAATCAGTATGTGCCCGACAGTCTCGGAATATTATGTATCACTGCTAATCCACCATCAAATTACTGGATTGTGTTTGTGGCTTCTTAGTGCATGAGTTACAAAGGAGCACATATCCCCCATTGGTAGAAATAATTACGGTTGAACGCATTAATGACATCATAGCAAAAACCTTAAGCACTGCCATTTTACTTATTTGCAACGAAACATAGCATATATGTCAGATATACCACACCTGATAGATAAAACTTTGCCAAGCCTCCTCTACATTACTCATTTTGTAATGTAATACTTCATGTTATAGAAATGGCATTTGTTTAATAGTAAATATATAATAAGAATAATAATGTAACAGCAAAATTTTTTTGCTTCCAACCAAAGATATTGTGTGTATAAGAAATAGCACAGCGTTACAAAACGCCCACCTGAAGAGGTGACCAGTATCTGAAGCATAAGGTATCACCCCTTTAGGTTAGGCAACATCTCTAAGGTCTGATTGCGGTACAGCTGCGACATCGAACACCATGCTGGCAATGGCCTAGAAATTTTAATATCATTTTAGGTGCAATCGTATCCGACCTGCCTGCTGTTGGAAACAGTAGTATCACGGTCTGTACTACAAATGCAGGCCGCGGTGATCTCGCGGTTCTAGGCGCGCAGTCCGGAACCGTGCGACTGTTACGGTCGCAGGTTCGAATCCTGCCTCGGGCATGGGTGTGTGTGATGTCCTTAGGTTAGTTAAGTTTAAGTAGTTCAAAGTTCTAGGGACTAATGACCACAGAAGTTGAGTCCCATAGTGCTCAGAGCCATTTTTGTACTACAAATAGGCACCAGGCCTCAACATCCTTTCGTTCTCTCTGGACGACTGGGAATGATGTTTTCAAAACTAGCGTCTGTGTGTTGACGACGTCTCTCTCGGTCAACCACAGCTTTCAGGTAGAAGGAAAAGCCGTGTAACAAGCAATAAATTATTACGTTACTACGAGACCGTATTCTACGTGTACTAGTAAATCACTGCAGCGCCCGTTGCATTGGTAAGCATTATGTAGAGTTTCGATCAAACGAAAGGGGATGACAAATTTTAATCCATACTAGAGAATAAATTGGGATGTAAATGAGATACAGCAAAACGTCTCAGATAAAGGTTGTAGGTGGCAAAGTTTTAGATGGCAAAGTGGGTCACGAATTGGTGCTACTGGCCCTGAGCTTCAACATGATTTTCATGGTGTTTTGGAACTTAAGAGAGATTTCTTTCTACATTGGGACCCTAATATTTGATTTAAGATTTTAAAGGATCGGCAAATTTTACGTATAAAATTATACATTACTCACGATCATGGCTAGGTGAAGTCAAATAAGCAAATTTCGTTTTACTTCAAAAGAGGACGGATAAAGCCAGGAAATGGTGGATGATTGTTGGCTATCTATTCAGGCGAGGAACGCTTGAAAATCAGTAGCTTCAACATTTCCACGACTGTATAGTGGACCAGTTGATCGATAACGTGCATATGCCACGAGATATGTGGAACTGCGATGCAAGACACCATTGCACAAACTACGTATTTGCAGGAGAAATACATTAATACCGAAAACTGATCGCCGGCCTGAGTGGCTGAGGGGTTCTAGGAGCTACAGTCTGGAGCCGCGAAACCGCTACGGTCGCAGGTTCGAATCCTGCCTCACGGATGGAAGTGTGAGATCTCCTTAGGTTAGTTAGGTTTAAGTAGTTCTACGTTCTAGGAGACTGATGACCACAACAGTTAAGTCCCATAATGCTCAGAGCCATTTAAACCATTTCTTTCTTCTTTCTTCTTCTTTTTTTTTTTTAAAAAACTTGATGCATAAGTTTACTCATCAGTAAACAAGTCTTCGAGAATAATTGGAATATCACAGCCGTAAGTCAGACCTATTAATGTCAAATCTCCGTAGGAAAAGAAGTCGACAATTAAGACTGACGAGACAATTCTAAAACCTTTAAAAAGCCCCCAAATTCACGACAACTCAAAATCATTTCTTACTTGTGTGGCCCAGAAAGCGAAGTCATAGTAAATGAGAAAACGAGACCCACGTTTGAAATTATGTAAATATCTAAACGTAATTTAAGGTACGATATATTCATCTCCAAGCTTTTAAGTACTGTAAATAAATTTAATGCGGGACGCAAAGACTACCTGTTAGTTAAATCACTCATCCAGTTTGTGAAATATTCGCTAACTAAGATCGACATGAGTATCTCAAAGGCAGTGCATTTTCTAGGGAATCATTGAGACATTCCCACAGAGTGATTCTTGTACTCAAAACCAGTGTCGATCGACGCTGAATCCAAAATTGCTACAGCGGAAACACAGCAATCAAAATGCACATAAATTCATTTATTCTCCCTCTCACAAATGCAACTTGTTTTAACAAATGAAATACACGTATTAAATATTTCTCTATTCATGCAGGCAGAAGTTTGTCACACACATATGTGGTTACCGTTTATGTAGTCCTTGATGTCGTAAGCTGAACCGTACATGAATATTATACCACGTTCCCGGGTGAAGTAAAATGTCTTCAATTCACTGTTCACTTGGTTCACACTCCACAGGGATGACGAATCCTGTTCTAATTCCATCACAAACTCAAAGTGACGAATACGGATTGGCTTATGTAGCATTCAGCAGTAACTGCTACGTGTGAAGACAGAAACAAGTTCAGAGGATTAATCTCAGAAGTAACCTGATAATACGTAAGCAATGAAGGTCAACACCACTGAGTATAGACCACTCAGACACAACTGCAGTTGTGCATGCATTGAAACAATAATAATCTAACATGCTGCAAATTATTATAGTACTACTGAAGCACACTTCAATGTGACTGACAGAGCTCACTGGTAATGCTCACTCGCGAAATGGTACCACCAAACCTCTTTATGTCACGCCAAAATAATTCAGTACTTAATAAATACTTTCGCCTTACCTAGACGGAGCTAGCTTCCCTTCTGCTCTTGAGTATGACGTATGACTTCCTTCGACAGACGCATGTACACACATAATCACATGAAGGAGGCAAAGTTGTAGATTGGTAGCAATATTTATGAAGCTATTTAGATAGATAAAAAATTTTAGTGAATAATCTAATTTATTTGACTTTATTTTTGTTATTCTGATACAACGTATCCAGTTTCATTATTTTTCACAGTCATTTACCTCTACGTGAGAGCTGCTACGTAACGTTTCCTCGAATGTGAATAGTCACGGATGTGGCCAAGTCGATGGATTTCATAGGGCAACGTAGTTGCACCCTCCATTGTGTTGCCTCTTTTACAGCCGGTGAATATTGCGGGAACCATAACAAAACAGATGTCCACGGGAGGACAATAACTTGACGACGGGTCGTATCGAAAAGGAATAAATTAATTCAGAAAAGAAATTGCGAACTTATGAAACATCGTCTCAGTTATGGGGTCGGTTTCGTAGTTTCACGTCAGAGAGGTCACAGTTCATAGTCACTGACGGAAAGTCATCGAGTAAAGGAGAAGTGATTTGCGGCGTTCCCTAAGGTAGCGTTGCACTGCCTCTGCAGTGCCTTATCTATATGAACGATTTAGGAATCAACCTGGGAAGCGTCTTAGTTTGTTTGCAGATGCTGCTTATTATTTAGTAAACTCATCAGAAGTTCAAAGCAAACTGCAACACGATTTGAAGAGGGTATCTGAATATTGCGCAAATTGGCGACTGAAAAAACATGGTCATTCACTTGAGTTCTAAAAGTAATAAGTTAAAGATCGGTTGCACGATAAATCAGTCAGCTTAAAGGCGGTAAATTTAGCTACATACCTAGGAATTCGAATTACGAACTATTTAAATTGGAAAGAACACATAAGAATGACTACGTTTTATTGCGCGAACTCTTAGCAAATGTAACAAGAGTACTAAAGAGACTCCCTAAACTACTTTTGTTCGTCTTCTTTTGGAGTACTGCACCGGTGTCTGGTATTCTTACCAGATAGAGTGAAGGGAGTGCATCGAGAAAGTCAAAAGAATAGCAGCACCTTTAGTATTATTGAGAAATAGGGGAGCCAGTGTCACAGATGATACAGGATTTGGGATGGCCTCTGTTAAAACACAGGCGATTATTTGCAGAGACCGATTATCCTTACAAAAAATCATTCAACAGCTATCTCCTCTGAGTGAGAAAATATTTTTATTACGCTGACATACATAGTCAGAAACAAACATCGTAATGAAATATGGCAAATCAGAGCTCACACGGAACGATATTACTGTTCGTTTTTCCGTGAGGTCTTCGAGAGTGAAATTATAGAGAATTGTTTTGACGGTAGTTCAAAAATGGTTCAAATGGCTCTGAGCACTATGGGACTTAACATCTGAGGTTATCAGTCCCCTTGAACTTATAACTACTTAAACCTAACTAACCTAACGACATCACACATATCCACGCCCGAGGCAGGACTCAAACCAGCGACGGTAGCGATCAGGCTGTTCCAGACTCAAGCACCTAGAACCTCTCGTCCACAAGGGCCGGCTGACGGTGTTTCGATAAACCCTTTGGCAACACTTAAGTATGTTTTGACGAGTATCGATGTAAATATAGCCGTAGAAAAATGCAATTAATACACTTTGTTGCTCATGTGCATCATCTTCCTTTATGAAGTTCGCTGATAAAAATTATAGTGTAGTCAACTTCGTGTTTCCATAGTTAAAATAACCTTTTTATCTGTTTCGTACACAGTCTCTGTTGGTGCTGCGTGTATTTTGGTTTTGTGATTACGATTCGTCTATTCTCGCACTGTCGAATTCTGTAATCTTCGTCACAGGGAATAGAAGATTATCGAGATGTTCTCCTGAATCTTCAGTTCTTCTATCTTCTCTCTTATGTCTGCTTACTCTTATGTGATCGCTTCTGTGTTGATAGTTCCGGAAAACGTGTGTTGCCTTTTAACATTGGCTATCTCAGTACACTATGATAATTAGCTGGAAACTTCTTCGTTTCACCCGTCTCTGTATTCACAAACTACTTCCATTATGATCGTACTGCAATTACCTTCTCCATGCAACACATTCCAACTATTTACTACATAGAATGCTACGTCATTTCTGCTAAATTGCCGCTTTTTTCGCTAATAAACCGATAAATCACTCTGCTCGGCTTCAAGCTACCACGTACCAGCTTCAACTGGCATTTACATTTATCACTTGTCTCGCAATAAAAAACATGCGCAAGCATGCCTGCGGAATCACGTTTGTGCTCAGGCCGGTATCTCCACGTATGAAGTAAATGTACGGCAACAAATATCTTTCATCACCAAATATATGGAAATCGCAATGGCAGAGTTCGAGGATATGTGGGGGACACGTAAGGTTCAAAATGGCTCTGAGCACTATGGGACTTAACTTCTGAGGTCGTCAGTAACCTAAAACTTAGAACTGCTTAAACCTAACTAACCTAAGGACATCACAAACATCGATGCCCGAGGCAGGATTCGAACCTGCGACCGTATCGGTCGTGCGGTTCCAGACTGAAGCGCCTAGAAACGCTCGCCCACACCGGCCGGTGACGCGTAAGGACTTACCAATAAATTTCACACGAATATTTGGTGACATAGTATTATAATATGGTTTAGTCGACGACAGTTGTGAACACCCACTTGTCATGGACGACAAACCATATGATAACCAACTGATTCCCTCTCAAAGTAATGTTCAGCAAGATCATTCAGCTACTTGTCGACAATGAATAAGTCATAAACAAAAAACGTAAGTGTCAGCTGTTTACCAGAGTGGTCATGTCAAAATGGTTCAAATGGCTCTGAGGACTATGGGACTTAACATCTGTGGTCATCAGTCCCCTAGAACTTAGAACTACTTAAACCTAACTAACCTAAGGACATCACACACATCCATGCCCGAGGCAGGATTCGAACCTGCGACCGTAGCAGTCGCGCGGTTCCGGACTGAGCGCCTTGACCGCGAAGTGGTCATGTCATTTAAGGAACTGAGGGGGTTGTGTCGTGTAGAATACCAAATTGCAAATAAAATATTTGATGAGTGGGAGATGCGAAACTGTTGGATCCACGTAAATGGGCGACTAACGCACAACAAGCAGAGATCAGATCCATTCAGCTGATGTGTGTGATATTCAGAATTTTTTTTTATACTAGGCAATATTCAACCCACTTCACCCCGGTCAGCTGCCGAAGCATTCGCAACAACGTACGAGGATTGGAAGCGGATTTCTAACAATATAAGGTATAGAAATTTGGGTAAAAATCCAAACTTACAGCGGTGATAATTTTGGTGGTAAATGCAAGTCTACATCGGAAGCATAAGCGTATGGGTAACGGAAGTAGTGTATTTATCGTAAGAGACAACAAATTCTTATCACCTGATATAAAAATTTAAGCTCCATGCCAGATTATTGGAAACACTCAGTATAAAGTGTACCCATAATTCAAAACTGCATCTTTCTATTTATTACCGCATTCACGCAAAATTGTAACCGGAAACTTCAAAGAGAAACAGCTCGCTAAAATGCATGTCCCTCATTGACACTATCATTATTCAAGATGATTTTAATCGTAAAGATATGGATAGCAATTATTAAACATTTGTGAAAATTGGTCACGGTAAAACACTACGCACAAAACTGCTAAACGCCTCTTCTAAAAAGTTCATAGTTTATATAGTTAGTAAGTCTACTTGTGATGATAATTTGTTGGATCTAATGGCAATAAATCGATAGACTGAGGATGTTGACACTCAGATTGGCATCAGTGACTTTGAGGCGGCTGTAAGTGAGATTAGCCAGGAAAACAAGACGGTTGCGGAAACTGGTCGCAATATCTTTATTATTTCACGAGTAATTTGCATAACTGCTAAATCATGTATCCTGCTGTAAGATGAGATTTTCAACGCCATTGAGGGGAAAATGATTGTGGCACCTATCTTACCATTATTGTAATATTGCGTACCCCTCATCGTGAAAAGCAAATCAGTTGCCACAAATTTCTTTGTTCAGTGCTCGAATAACATGAGAATCGCATAGAGTGGGATTGGGATCGTATGGAGAATGTGTAAGGGCTTCCAGGAAACTTCAGCATCGTATTCAAAAATGCTTAGCAGTATGTGGACGGGCATATAGTTGCGAAAGTTATCTCGATTAAATCGAAGAAGTTCATTCTGAGCACTTACACATCCTCCATAAAGACCCGAAATCTCACCATCGGATTTACATAGTTTTGGACTCCTGCAGGAAGATATTCTTGGCCCTAGATTTGCTCCAGACGTATAGATGCAGGCCTGGGTAAAGTCGTTATTAGTTATGCAAATGTGCACAAATTGTTATTACGAGGCAAGTGGTAAACGAGAATGGCAGTTGAATCAGAGCAATGGCAGTTTAATGATGGTGGAGGGTCGTATCGGTTCCTTAGTGAAAAAAGTGGTTATGTGCCGAAACGAGATAATATTGTGAAGTAAATTGTCTAACATGAATATGAGAACTGCAGTACTTGTTTTAGTTGCCTATGAATTAGGGTGTGCCTGCAAGTCGCTGGATAAAACTGCTGAAGTTTACTTTCAGATGGAATGCGGGTTTCAAATGTATTTCGTCGTACATTACAAGTGCTTGTGTATTAGTGCCGTTGGATACATCGTAGGAGAGTACTACGACATGAAATTGCCTTGTGAAATAGTAGGACTTTATTTTACAGTGCACTTGGTTCACACTTCACAGCAATCACGAATCCTTTTCCTTATTCCATCACAGACTCAAAATGATGGAATGGCTTACGTTGGAGGCAGCAGTAATTACTATCTACGAAAGTAGAATCATGTTCAGAGAACGGAATTCAGGGAAAACCCGACAAGACGTGAACAATGAACGTCAAAACCACTGAGAACAGATACTTCTCATCACAACAAAAGTGGTGCTTCTATTAATACCTTACAGTTGTAAGGTATTACTGGAACACTGGTTGTAGTACTTCTGAAGCACACGTTAATATCACTGGGTAGAGAACACTGTCAATGAAGTCCAATAAAATGTCTCCAACATCCACGCTAGTGTTTCGCCAAAGCAATTCGTTAGCAAACAGTTTGGCCTTACCTAGACGTGGCTAACTTTCCTGTTGCTCTTCACTATGGCATATGACTAGATAACACAATAATTTACACACATTATCATAGAAAGCAAGTACAAATACAGAATCGTATTAGTACTTAGGTAGCTATTTAGATAGATAAATAACATCTCAGTTTCGTCGACTGAAGTACTCTGCGTCAACAGCATTCGCTCATTTTCCATAAGAAGAGTTAAGAATTCACAAATTAACACAAATTTTGAAAAACATGGAGCACTGTTAAATCAAATTAACATCAGAATGATAGTTGTGACATGAAAAAGTTATCTAAAATTTAAAACTGCAGGATATGGAACCATGTTAGTTACATACAATTTGATGTGAAGCAACAAAATAAACGAATTTTATAAAAACAAATTTAAATTTCCGAATTACTTATGACACCGGAGAGAAACAGTAAAGATTCATTTTACATTTTGCTCTCAGGTAAGCACCATTTCACTGCTTCATTTAAATAGTGAGATAAAGCATGTGACTGCGAGAAAATCAAGCGTCAGAATGCAAAATCGAATATATTTCAGTTAATTGTTATTGTTCTGAAATTATGTATTCAGTTTCATTATTCTTCATTGTTATTCAGCTGTACGTGAACTCTGTTTGGCTCGAAAGTAATCAGCCACTTATGTGTCGAAGGGAATCACGTCCAGTAGTTGTTGCTCCCTCACCTGAGAAGTGTCTTCTGCAGCAGCAGAATTACGCAGATACCTTAGTAAATCAAATGTACACGGGAGGACATTAACCTGGAGATAGTTGGCATCGAAAATGAGTAAATTAATGCAAAGAAATTCTTTTAATTCATACTGTTGCTGCTGTGCAACGTCTTGAGCTGTAAAGAACGCTGATAAGAACTGCAGTGCAATCGATTACATCTTTCCCGGTTGCTGCAGCGTATATTCTCGTTTTCTGAGATCGATTCGTCTCTTCACACTTTAGATGTCCGGAACCATCAACGCAAGAAACAGAGGATTATGGAGATGATGTTCTGCTGCATCTTCAGTTCCTGAATAATGTTTCTTACGTCTGATTTCTATTTTTGTGTTTTATTCTCTTCTGATAACTTCGAAGAACACTTTGTCTTCCCTGATTATTTTCTGTTTCACTGCAACGATGCTGCTATAATAATTAGCTGGAAACTTCCGTGCTTCATCCGTCTCGGTAGGCTCTGTGCTTCCATGGTCACCGTCCTGCAGTTTTCTCCTCCACGTACACATTCTGTTTATATACTACACAGAATACTGCCTCATTTCTGTAAAATTATCATTTCTTCACTGATTGACACACGTCCCTTTGCCCGTCCTTAAACAGCCACTTTCGTACTTCTATTGTCTTTCTCAGTTATCACTTGCCTCGTTACAAAAATTTGTGTAGATGTGCCTAAGGAAACACGATCCTATCCAGGCGTGTATACGTACGTCTCGGGCACATCTACGTCCACGAATACCTTCTTTCAGAGCCCAGAAAATATGGAAATCGGAAGGCCAGAGTTTCGGGCTGTAATGAGTATGTTTAATGTCTTACCAAAAAACTTCATCAGTGTAATCAAAATAATCATGCCAACGTTATGCTCATCGACATATTGTTACGCTTGTTCTGAATATGCTACTGATGTTCCGCTGGAAGCCCTTGCACTTTCCCCATTCGATCCCGATCTCTCCCAACTTGATATCCGTGTTTTTGAAGTACTGAAGTAAGACATTCGTGGCCATTCATTTGCTTCTGACGTAGAGGAGCAGCCGTTGGTATAACGTGATTCCACTGGCTCCCACTTATATAACCGCCTCAAAATCAGTGATACGACTCTGAGTATAAATACCCTCATACAGGTCTAGTCATTTTATTGCCGTTAGATCGAATAAATTTCCATCACGAGTGGGCATCCTAACTAACTAGGTACTTTTGAAAAAGGCAGCTTGTCACATAATCTTCAAAGCCTCTGGTTCACATCGCCCACTCGTCTCACAACAAGGGGTCTTCGATCAGTTCTGCGGGGAAAGCTGCATATTGCAAGTTTCGTTGAACCTCCGTGAGCAATGGCGTGGATTTTAACTTCTGCAGAGCCTTTTCATGATTTTTTTCCGATTTCGCGTCTCCCGTCAACTCGATACAACACTCACTGGTTCATAAGCTACATGTGAATTTTGATGGTATTACCGCTTTCTCTTCTGTTTGTTGCATATGATGCTGTCAGTGTCTGCAGTTTGCCGAAGTAACCTGATGAATTTTACTTTCAGCTGGAATGCGGCATTAAAATGTCGTCTGTCGGACATGACAAGTGCTTATCGATAACTGCCGTTGGCTAAACCGTGGGAAGATACTATGTCATCAAATTCACGTGTCAAGTTATAGGACATCATTTCACCCTTTACTTGGTTCACACTCCACAGCTCTCACTTATCATATTCTAATGCCACCACAAACGCAAAACGATAAATACGGAATTTCTTACGTAGTAGGCAGAAGTAATTGGCATGTATTAAAAGCACAAACATGTTTAGAAGACTAAACTCAGGTACAAACTGACCAAGTGTAAACAGAAAATGTGAACACTAATGAGTACAGACATTTCTCAACACAATAAAGTGGTGCACACCTTAATATCTTACAAGTGTTATAAATTAATACACTATCGGAACACATAACATGGAATAAAATATTAATACAAGAACACTCGCTCTAGTACTATTGAAGCGCACTTTAATATTACTCAGGACATATAAGTGTCAATCAACACCATTACTTTCGCCTAACCTACACGTCGGCAATTCCCCCCCTCATGAACCAGAAACCTAGATACTAGTGGGTAGAAGTGAGTCCCTCAGTGATACATAGCCGTACCACAGCTGTAATGGTTCCTCAAGAGAGGCACCAGCCTTTTCTGTAGTTGCATTGGCAACAGTCTCGATGACTGACTGATCTGGCCTTTTAAGACCATCCCATACGACCTTGCTGTGCTGGTTCTGCAAACGGCGGAAATCAAGGGATAATTACAGCTGTAATTTTTCTGAGGGCTCGCCGCTCTACTGTATGGTTAAATGATGATTGCACCCTCTTGGGATAAACTTTCCGGAGGTGTCAGAAAGCCCCTTCTTCAAGTATTATTGTGGAGTGCAGCCATGTATGGAAGTGAAATTTGCACTATAAACAGTTTACACAACAATCGAATAGAAAGTTTTGACACGTCGTGGTACATCAGAAAGGCGAACGTTTGTGGGTAGATAACGTAACTAATGAGAGGGTGCTGAATGGGATTGGGGATAAGAGAGATTTGTGATACAACCGGGCTAAAAGAAAGGATTCGTTAGTAGGAGACATTCTGAGGCATCAAGGAGTCACCAATTTAGTAATGGAGGGGAGCGTAGGGGGTTTAAGTCGTAAAGGGAAACGAAGACATGTATACAGTAAGCAGATTCAGAAAAAAAGCAGGTAGCAGCAATTACACGGAGATGAAGAGGATTGTGCACCATGGAGTAGCATGGAGAGTTACATCAAACCAGTCTTTGGACTGAAGACCAGAACAACAACCTACACGTGGGTAGCCGCGCTTCTGCTCTTCGCTATGGCATATGTCTTGATTCCACACACGGATATGCACACATAAGCACATAAAGTAAGTACAGATATAGTAGAATCGCAGTATTATTTATGTAGGTATATCGTAGAATCGTAATACTATTTATGAAGGTATTTAGAAGAATAAATAATTTCTCTGTTTCGACGAATGATGTGACATGTGTCAATACAGTTTGCTTAATTTTTTATAAGGAAAGTTGAGAATGTATTAATTAATATGAATTACCGAAAATTATTGAACATGCTGAATTAAAAGATCAGTGAGACACAAAACTGAGACTTGAAATGTTTATCGGAACTATATGGCTGTAGATTATGAAATCATTTTAGTTAAGTTCAGTTTTGTTAATACAATTAGCTGAGAAGTGATAAATAGACAGACTTTACAAAACAAACGTAAATATCGAAATTGCTTATGGCAGCTGATGAAATAAATAAAGATTTCTTTACAATTTGGTCTCACGAAAGGATGAGTACATTGTTTTATTTACATAGTAGTGACTACGTATAAATTACTCTTCCTTGTGGAAAGTCGATTATATTTTGTTTTTATTGCCCTTTTCCTGACGTAACTTAGTCACCATCTTTATTGTTCATTGTCATTTATTTATACGTTAGTCTGCTACATATTGTTTAGCTCGAATGTGAATAGCCACTGATGTGTTAAAAATAAGGGAAATGTGGTAGCTGCCTCACCTAAGATGTATCTCCTGCAGCAGCTGGATATTGCATGAGCCATAGTAAATCGTATGTCCACGTGAGGACGATAATTTGACGATTGGTCATATCGAAAACGAATGCACAAAGATTCTATTAATTCACACTGTTGCTCCTGTAGATCGTCTTGCTTCGGAATGTTCTCTGATAACAAATGTACGTCAGTCCTCTACTGTTTAGATACTTAAAACAACGAGTTCATCTATTTCGTATACAGTCTCGGTTGGTGCATCGTATATCCTCGTTTTGTGAGGTCGGGAAGCCCCGTCTCACACTTTCGATGTATAGGGTCTTGGTCGCAGGAAACACGAGATTATCGAGACGATGTTCTGCTGCACCTTCAGTTTCAATTTTATGTCCTCTGTCTGTTTACCATTTGTCCTCTCTTCTCTGTTGACAATTTCTAAGAAATCGTGTCTTCTCTGAAAATTTGCTTCTTCACTGAAACGGTGGTGCTATGATAAATAACTGGAAACTTCTCACACGTTCCACACCCTCAAGCTCCTTCCATTGTCATGGTACTGCAATTCTCTTCTCCACGTAAGACGTTCCCACTACTACTGAACACAATACTACCCCATTCCCCTAAATTACAACTTTCTTAACAAATAAACCGACACAACTCTCTGCCCGTCTTAAAACTGCCACATTCCCGCTTCAGCTAATTTATTTATTTATAACTTGGCTCGTAATGAAAATCTGCCCAGATTTGCCTAAACAATCACTTTTGTACCTGACCTGTATCTTTTTGTACGGAGCAAATTGATGACCACGAATATCTTTCTTCAGGTACCCGAACGTATGGAAATCGCTGAGTTCGAGACTACCTGCAGGATATGTAAGGGCAGACCACGAAACTTCTGCAGCGTAGTCCAAATAACCTTGGCCGCAATATGCCAGTCCAAATATTGCTAAGCTCGTTTTTAGTTCGCTGCAGAAGTCCTTGCACAATCTCCCAACGATCTCAATTTCTCCCCATGTGATATCCTTGTTTTTGGAGGATTGAAGGAGAACATTGGTGGCCATCGATTTGCCTTGAACGAAGAGGAGCACGTCTAGGTACAGTCACGATGCAATAGGCAACGGCAAACATTGTTCCATAATGGCTATGACAGTCTTGTCTCACAGCAGCGTAAATGATGTAACAGTTATGGAATTTCCTATTGGAATATTAAACAGTTTTCTTACGTTTTTTTAACTGCCTCGGTTAAATGGACTGCTTGTTATATAAAATCACCGATAACATTTTGAGTATGAACGTCCTCAGACAGGTCTAGTCCATTAACTCCCATCAGACTGAATATGTTCCCATTACGAGTTGGCTTCCGAACTATCTAAGGAATTTACTTTTTAGAAAAGGTATATATAAATGATCAGCAAGAGTGTCTTCACGTGACCAACACTTATGAAAGTATAATTATTTCGAACGATACCTATATGATTAAAATCCTGTCTACTCATTATGGTATGACTGAGTACATGTGTTTTGGCGATATGAGTTTTTCTTTGAAGTTTTTGCGTAACTCTGGGCTTGGTTTGGGTAGTCAGTAAATAGATCCAGTTATAAGATTATGCTCAGACTTGATTCTGTGTTTTGTCGAATAGACTGGCATGTAGCTTCATTTTTTATGTATGTGGTTCCAAGTTTCTGTATCTTGTATCGTGTGAACACCACTTCTTTTTACGAGTGCTTCCAGTCATTGTCCGTTGCTTCGGCAGCGAGTCAGGGTGAAGTGGATGGAATGTAGGCAAGGCTAAGAAACTCTCCTGAGTGCGTCAAGAAAGTTAAGCCTCAAATATGAAAGATTTTTGAAGTTCTCATATTGCTTTAAAATTCTGTTGCCTATCTAATTTACTCTAGAAGAACACGTCTATAAATTTGAAAAAGCAAACAAATATAAGAACGCTGCTCCAGAATAATAACGTCCACAGATAAACAGTTTCCAAATGGGAAGCAAAAATAGGTTATCTCACGTGCCACTACTTTAAAAACAAATCGGAAATTTAATGCCTGCACTTATTTGCAGTAACTGCTCTGAACGTTGCTTCAGAACAACAGTATTTCCGGACAAACAGTGCTGAAATTGCAACGAAACCCATAACTCAAATTTTGGCGATATAACAAAAAGTGACACCCGTTCAGATTAGTTCAGTTGCTCTGAATTACAATGCCGGCAAATAAATGATACTGAACTAAGAGCTAACAAAAGTAGAGCATTTAATGTAGTAGTTAAACGGAAAAGGCACTTTAGTAAACAAAAATCCTGGTTTAGATCATTCCAAATAGGTAACTATATGAATCATATCGTATCCGAAAAGTAAGTGGGAGATATCATGTGCTTTCGTTCAATTTACATAGGTTACTCTTTTACTGACGTGGGTAAATTATCAACGTAAGAGCATGCAGGGGGGACCACGTGCTGGTAATCAGTTATCTTGCCTTCTTTTCCTATGTGTTTGGCTTGATCGTATTTATAACGTATCCTCTCCTTCACTGTATAGCGTATTTGGTTTATTTCTTTAATTTTTTTTATATTTTTTCACATTTTCACCATTTTTAATATCAATGATACATATCTCACTGGAATCATCATATGTTTAATGTCAAACAAGAAGTGAACGTTTCCCGTTTAGGCCTTATATCCCTTTGAAGAAATCCGCAAATGTGTCTAAGGCAAATTAAACTACTCACTTCAGTTACACTACTACAACCTTCAATTAATGTTACTGTAGCCATTTACTTTCATCGACATTGCTAATTTCTTTATTTTTTTGGTTATTGGTAATGTTTTCTAAAAGCCGTATCGTTTTCTTAATGCGTCAGTTTTAGTAAATCAACAATCGCTGCGTCATGTTGGTGTAATACTGTACGGGCGGTGTTTGACGGTCATGTCGTCTTATCCAATACAAATAGGACGTAGTATTGCCTATCTGTAGTCATTACTGTGCTCCTAGCTTATCACATTCGCGTTTGCAAATCGTATGAAAGTCTGATGTTACTAGTAGGTTGCCTTAGTACTTCCTCTCTGTCTTACATCTGACACATTTTTCTCTCAGACTCCCACTGCACTCATATTTAAAAAACCAATCGAACAAATTACAAATATCTGAATTGGTGTCATTGGTAGTTACCCTCGATATATTTCCTTGTTTAACTAGGCTTGAAATGCTAGCTCGTTCAATGTAAATCTGTTTGCAAGATCCCATTTGCCCAAAAGGCTATACAAGATTCATTGCATCTGACGGTGTGGTTTTAACTGACTTCGGAAAGCAATCATAAGTACATGTGGTGGCCTGTAACTGCACAGTACTTTCAAATCCAAAAGTATTAGTTGCAACAATTCATCGGCCATTGTCCCTAATCGACTCCAAAGTAAAATGAAGCATTGACGCATGAGTGGGACAGTGCACAAATGGTTTAATTCGTACCTAACTGGAAGAGTGCAAAAAGTTGAAATAAGCAGTTCTCATAATATGCAAAGATCAGCACATCCCTCAAACAGGGAAACAATCAAGAATGGGGTCCCAGAAGGGTCGGTCTTGGGTTCTTTGTTGTTCTTAATATATATTAATGACTTGCAATTCTATATTCATGAAGAGGCAAAGTTAGTTCTCTTTGCAGATGATTCAAGTATACTAATCACACCTGACAAACAAGAATTAACTGATGAAATTGTCAATAATGTCTTTCAGAAAATTACCAAGTGGTTCTTTGTAAACGGACTCTCACAGAATTTTGATAAGACACAGCACATACAGTTCGGTACAGTAAATGGTATGAGGCCATTAATAAATGCAGACCTTAATCAGAAGCACATAGCTAAAGTAGAATATTCAAAATTTTTAAGTGTGTCTATTGATGAGAGATTAAATTGGAAGAAACACACTGATGGTCTACTGAAACGTTTGAGTTCAGCTACCTATGCAATAAGAGTCATTGCAAATTTTAGTGATAAACATCTTAGTAAATTAGCTTACTACGCCTATTTTCACTCATTGCTTGCATATGGCATCATGTTTTGTGGTAATTCATCACTGAGGAATAAAGTATTTCTTGCACAAAAGCGTGTAATCAGAATAATAGCTGGAGTCCACCAAAGATCATCCTGCAGACATCTATTTAAGGATCCAGGGATATTCACAGTAGCTTCTCAGTATATATACTCTCTTATGAAATTTGTTAATAACAACCTAACCCAATTCAAAAGTAATAGCAGTGGCAGAACTACAATACAAAGAGAAAGGATCATCTTGACTGTTCAAGATTAAATCTAACTTTGGCACAGAAAGCGGTGAATTATACTGCCACTAAAGTCTTTGATCACTTACCAAATCGTATCAAAAGTCTGACAGATAACCAACAAGTATTTAAGAAGAAATTAAAAGAATTTCTGAATTACAACTTCTACTCCATAGAGTAAATTTTAAATATAAATTAAGAAAAAAAATAAAAAATGAGAAATAATTTAAAAAATAAAATGAAATAAAAAGTTGTTATATTAACTTAATAATGTTGTTAAATTAACTTAATTATGTCACAAATTGGAAAACTTGACTCTTTCCACATCATTACGAAATATCGTATTCATGATCTATGGAACTAGTATTAATCTAATATAATCTAATACACTATTGGAAATTGAAATAAGAACACCGTGAATTCATTGGCCCAGGAAGGGGAAACTTTATTGACACATTCCTGGGGTCAGATACATCACATGATCACACTGACAGAACCACAGGCACATAGACACAGGCAACAGAGCATGCACAATGTCGGCACTAGTACAGTGTATATCCACCTTTCGCAGCAATGAAGGCTGCTATTCTCCCATGGAGACGATCGTAGAGATGCTGGATGTAGTCCTGTGGAACGGCTTGCCAAGCCATTTCCACCTGGCGCCTCAGTTGAACCAGCGTTCGTGCTGCACGTGCAGACCGCGTGAGACGACGCTTCATCCAGTCCCAAACTTGCTCAATGGGGGACAGATCCGGAGATCTTGCTGGCCAGGGTAGTTGACTTACACCTTCTAGAGCACGTTGGGTGGCACGGGATACATGCGGACGTGCATTGTCCTGTTGGAACAGCAAGTTCCCTTGCCGGTCTAGGAATGGTAGAACGATGGGTTCGATGACGGTTTGGATGTACCGTGCACTATTCAGTGTCCCCTCGACGATCACCAGAGGTGTACGGCCAGTGTAGGAGATCGCTCCCCACACCATGATGCCGGGTGTTGGCCCTGTGTGCCTCGGTCGTATGCAGTCCTGATTGTGGCGCTCACCTGCACGGCGCCAAACACGCATACGACCATCATTGGCACCAAGGCAGAAGCGACTCTCATCGATGAAGACGACACGTCTCCATTCGTCCCTCCATTCACGCCTGTCGCGACACCACTGGAGGCGGGCTGCACGATGGTGGGGCGTGAGCGGAAGACGGCCTAACGGTGTGCGGGACCGTAGCCCAGCTTCATGGAGACGGTTGCGAATGGTCCTCGCCGATACCCCAGGAGCAACAGTGTCCCTAATTTGCTGGGAAGTGGCGGTGCGGTCCCCTACGGCACTGCGTAGGATCCTACGATCTTGGCGTGCATCCGTGCGTCGCTGCGGTCCGGTCCCAGGTCGACGGGCACGTGCACCTTCCGTCGACCACTGGCGACAACATCGATGTACTGTGGAGACCTCACGTCCCACGTGTTGAGCAATTCGGCGGTACGTACACCCGGCCTCCCGCATGCCCACTATACACCCTCGCTCAAAGTCCGTCAACTGCACATACGGTTCACGTCCACGCTGTCGCGGCATGCTACCAGTGTTAAAGACTGCGATGGAGCTCCGTATGCCACGGCAAACGGGCTGACACTGACGGCGGCGGTGCACAAATGCTGCGCAGCTAGCGCCATTCGACGGCCAACACCGCGGTTCCTGGTGTGTCCGCTGTGCCGTGCGTGTCATCATTGCTTGTACAGCCCTCTCACAGTGTCCGGAGCAAGTATGGTGGGTCTGACACACCGGTGTCAATGTGTTCTTTTTTCCATTTCCAGGAGTGTATAATCATTCAGTAGAACACTGGTACAGAACTTTCTATGTTTTACAAGATGTGGCCATCTGTAACTCAGAACGAGGCTGTAAGTAAATACTCTTCGTTTCTTGGGGGCCATTTTTATTGAGACAGTTGTGTTCAAGTGTTATCTCCTGTGAATCTACTACTTCCTCTGTAGAACAGTTTCCAGGGTGTTCTGTTACCACCTCCGATTTTTTCAGTTCAGTGTCTGCTCACTTCTTCCACTGCTTCCGCAACATTAACAGTTCGATAGGCCTGTACATTCAATAAAACACCGTGAGACGTTTCCACTTCATGTAGTTTATATTAACAAACAGCGGACTGGTCAGTGTTCGTTGACTCATTGTAGGCTTATTTGGCCCAAGCTTGCTTGGGATGTCCTGAAAGAGATATCAAATAAAGAGTTATGAAGTTGTCACCTGGCTTTGGGCAAGTCTTATTTAGTAACAAACGATTTGTCAAATCGTTAAATTCCCCCTCTACTGCGCTCGAGATTGCATTTGTAGTCCCAAATCAAAATATGGGTATCCTAATAGCTGAATAAAGGGGAAAAAATACAAGATTGCCATGATGCTTCGCACTACAGCTGGTCTGTGATAAAGATAGATATCATGCCACGTGTATGCTAAGTACCTACATTCAGCTTCTCTTAAGGACTAATTAACTAACGTAGTAGCCCATTTAACAATTCTGGATTCGCAATCATAGTTGTCGTTATCATCAAAATACACTGTTGTTTAAATTTCTTCATTTTTCATGTTCTTTTTCTTTGGTTTCAACTATTCTGGAGATTGCCAGTTCTTCTCTCGTTACGTGGCGCAGAATCTTGAATGCTTCCTCAGCCAATAGGGATAGACGTCTTGTGAATATCATACAAATTGGCTATTAGACACTATGACGGAAGATTTCACAATTTCTTGAAAATCATATGAACGTAATGAGACACGTTCAGTCGTAGAAAACGTGATGGAAATGCAGTAGTAGAATCTTCCAAATAATTAAAAAACAGAGATAAATAACGATCGGCTCTAGACGCTTCAGTCTGGAACCGCGCGACGGCTACGGTCACAGGCTCGAATCCTGCCTCGGGCGTGGATGTGTGTGATGTCTTTAGATTAGTTAGGTCTAAGTAGTTTTGACTCTAGGGAATTGATGACCACAGATGTTAAGTCCCATAGTGCTCAGAGCCATTTTGAATACCGCAAATAGCACTCATTGCGTCATTCACCAACTTTAATTAGCGGACGCGAAGTTCAGTGATCCCAATGTCTACAAAATAGCTTTTATGCAGGTATTTAGATAAATCTCTTCGTCTTGTCCAATTTTGTCTTGCCTTTTCTTAAAATAATTACGAAGATAACAAAAAAACTTTGTATTTCGCTGCTAGGTTTCTGCTATGATAATTAGCTGGAAATTTCTTCGTTTTACCCGTCTCCGCTCGCTCAAACTACTACAGTTGTCACCGGAATGTAATACTCTTCCTCACGTTACACATTCAAACTATTTCTACACAGAATATTTTCCCAATTCCGCAAAAATATCGTTTATATCATCATCAAAATGTAACGCCCCCTGCCCGACTACAATACACGACTTCCTAGCTTCAGGTTCCGTTTTCATTTACCACTAGCCTCGTAATAAAAAACTGCACCCAACTGCCTAAGGAACATGTTTGTAATCACACCTGTGTCTCTTCTTACGGAACAGATCGGCGTTTTAAATTACAGGATTTAGAAAATACGGAAACCACTAGGGGAGATGTCGGGACTGTATGGAAGGCTTACCAGATTACTTCTGCGGCGTACACGAAATAACCATGGTAACAAAATGCCTGTCCACATTCTGCTAGGCTTGTTACAAATACACTGCAGACGTTTCTCCGGAAGCTATTACACCTCCTCCATTCGATCATGTATCTGTCCAAGTGATTTCCATGTTTCTGGAGGACCGAAGAGAGACATTACTGGCCATAGCTTTCATTGGGGCAAGATGAGCACGACTTGGTACAATCATGATACCATAGGCAACGGCAAACGTTTATCCATTAGGTCAGTGACAGACTTGTCCAGCAGTAGGACAAATGTTTTCACAGTTATGGCGATTACTCTTGATATAATAAACAGTTTACTTACGTTTTTCCCAACTGTCTCGCTTTCACTACTGCCCCATATACAAACGGTAAGTTATTACTGATACCGTTCTGAGTATAAACATCCTCAGAGAAGTCTGGTCCATTTATTGCCATTAGATCCAACATATTTCCAAATCTAGTGGCAATGCGACCCTTCTAAGTTTGGTACTTTTTAGAAAAGGCATTTAGCAATAATCAACGAGGTGTCTTAACATGACCAACACTAAGAAATATATAATTATTCCTATCCATATCTGTATCATTACAAGCTTCTCTATTGACGACAGTCCGAATGGGGAAAAAAATTAAGCTAGATGAGTTTGAGTTTAAAGTTGTCAGTCGCATCTGCGCGTGAGTCCGGTGGTTAATAATTAGATCGAGTTATAAGAATATTCCCAAAGTTGATACGGAGTCTTGAGGATATAATTTGGCATGCAGCTCCAGTTTTATCTCAGCTTATCCGAGTTTGTTTTCTCTGGCGATAAATACAGTACTTCTATTTCCCACACGCTTATGCTTTCGATATACGCTTGCATTTGCCACAGTAAATCTCACCTCTGCATCTTCGATTTTAACGTTAATTTCACAACCTTCTATTGTGTGGACTCCACACCTTTTTACGAGTGCTATCAACCCTTGTAGGTTGTTGGGAATGACTCGGCAGCTGATCAGGATGAATTAGGCGAAAAGCCACCTAAGCAAAGTCACCCTCGTGAGTATCCCACACGCCATCAGCAGATGGATAGTATCTCTGATAGTATTGGGCCACTTAGACATTTATTGAGACCCTACAGTTTTAGAAACTACAGCACAAAGCTTGGAACTCCAAGCCCTGTCCAGCTTGTGAAACAATCTTTGTGGTCTCTGGTTCACGCCGCTCACCCGTCTCAGAACAAGAAGTCCGCGATCCTATCTCGGCAGAATTAGGCATATTGTGAGCTTCGATTTGATTCGGTGAACAAGGGCGTGGATTAAGGCTTCTGCTGCTATTTATCAAATACATTTTTCAATTTGGATCTCTACTCGGTACAACCTTTACTGGTCTATTAACGAAATGCGCGTTCTACGAGGTATACCGAAATCACACGTGATCGTTGCTTATGATTCCGCAAGTGTCCGCAAGTCGTTGGATGAGCCGCTGAACGCTATTTTCAGATGTTGTGTAGGGTTGAAATGTTGTTCGTCGTTCATGAGAAGGGCTTGTCGATAAATGTCACTGGCTAAACTGCAGGAGAATTCTATGTCATGTAATTCCCGTGCGAAATAATAGGACTTCATTTCACCATTCACCTGGTTCACATTCCCCAGCAATCAAAAATTATCTTCTGATTCCATCATAACTCAATACGACAAATACCGAATTGTTTACGCACGAGGCTGCAGTAACTGCAATGTATAAAGACAGAAAGATGTTAAGAGGAATAAATTCAAAGATGATCCGATGAAATGTGAGCACTGAACGTCTACATCACCGTTCTCGACACAACTAAAGCGTAGCATATCTTAAAACAGTAACAATTTAATATGTTGTCTGAATACATCACACTGATAAAATTATTAATACTGGAACACTCGCTGTAGCTCTACTGATGCACACTTCAATATTACTAACATACAGGTCGTTAGTTCAAAATGGCTCTGAGCACAATGGGATTTAACTTCTGAGGTCATCAGTCTCCGAGAAATTAGAACTACTTAAACCTATTTGTATACTGAACATCTCCAGAGAAGTGAAGCATAAATTGTCACAGGTTTGTTTGACCAGCGAGAGTTTGTCACTGAGATGTTGAAGAAACTGAACGGGCAGATTCTTAAAAAAACGGAAACTATCCTGAGAAATCTTCTAAAAAAAGTTTCGAAAACCGGCTTTAAATGGAGACTGCAGGAAAATGTTAGAACCGCCTACCCATCGCTTCCTTAGGGTACGTGAGGATTAATCTAAGTTAACTGCAGCATGCACAAAGGCATGTAAACAATTAGTTTTTTCTCACTCCATACGTGAATGGCAAGGGAAAATGTCTAAACAGCTGATACAATGGGACGTACCGTCTCTCATGCACTTCATAATGGTTTGCACGTTATAGGCTTATATGCAGACGTAGATGGATGCTATTACGACGCAGTAGAATGAGATTCAGAAATCATGTCTGTATCTGCAATCTTCTGAAATGTTCTTTCATCTCATCCTTATACATCTCAAAATACAATTGTGTTCGATTAATATTTATATTTGAAGAGTGCAATTATTCCACGCTGGCGAGGTACGCACAGAAGCCTCTTAATAGTTGGTTCTAAAAGTTCATTCTAATGCTATATTCACTGGAAGTGTTCGGACACATTTACGGATTTCCAATTTGGTCTTTTGAGACGTTAGGGGAGCATTTATTCTCTCAGACAGAGGCACACATACAAGATACAGGCAAGTGATATGTTGTAGGTGCCCGATAGCTCGCTGGCTAATAACTGCTTGGCACAACAGTCATCCACTCAATCAGCATGTAGCATACCCTAATGTTGAGATTTTGATACAAGCCCTGCAAATGATTAAGCCAGTTCGCTATGGCATATAGCATCCCACCGCGTGCAGGACGGTGGTCCCTCATGCTCGCACAGAGTTGTTAGCATACTATGATATTTGTAACGATTAGCTAACATACAATGACCTTTCTAAAAATTTTACATACTTAAAAAGCTTACATAATATTTTACGACTAAGAGGGTTTATGCATTTGCTCCAGCAAGTATGCCTGAATGCTCTATCCGATACAGTTCATAGAGATCCTGTTTGTTGGAGGTTTTTTTAATACCGCATAAAAGATCTATCCAGCCTGTAACGTAACAGCAGGTATTTTGATTGTTGTCGCATGTTCTTGCCATCATAATTTAATAACGAATGTTTCCCATACATTGTTTTAGAAACCAAGGGTTACTTATTGTTACCTATACAATATGCTTAACAGTCAGCTGATTTTGTGCAGTAAAGTATTGAACAATAGTGAATGCAAGCGATTGTTTGATGCATTTACAGTAGGAAGTCATCCCAGTTTTGTATTTGTCTATGACGAGAGATTTTTTAGGTTAAATCTATGTCGTAATTGCTAGCACTACACGTTCAGGAAGTAGCATGGTCAAAGAATGGAATATGATGCTAAATGGTTAATGTGAGACGTGAAGATACCATAATATATTTACTGCTATTTGCTTACATGTCTATGATTCAGTAAAAAGATTAGAATATTTTTCTATTCTACTTACATATGTGTCAAGCAGTATTTTGCTCCCTCCTACGTACATCTCGCGAGGAGACCATGAGGATAAAATCAGAGAGATTAGAGCACGCACACAAGCATACCGACAATCCTTCTTTCCACGAACAATACGAGACTGGAATAGAAGGGAGAACCGATAGAGGTACTCAGGGTACCCTTCGCCACACACCGTCAGGTGGCTTACGGAGTATGGATGTAGATGTAGATGTAGATATTTACTGCTGTTTGCTTACATGTCTATGCTTCAGTGAAAAGTGTAGAATATTTTTCTAATCTTCTTAGATATGTGAAGAGATGATGTTAATTAGATACGTTAAAGTGATTTATGATTACATGAGTCAGTATTACTTGAAAGCTTATAATTTCCTTCCTCCCATGTCATTTTACAAAGTCTTGTAAATCAAAGAATAATTATAGACATTGTAAATGTTTGTGGAATAATGGTAATGTGACGTAATAGAGTTATAAATAACTTGCCTTCCACACTCCTAAAAAAGATTATTCAGTTTTTATTGTTAACCAAATTATTTTGATTCTGAAAAATAACCAAAAGTGTCACAGCTCAGATATAAACAAATGCGTAATTCATTTACTGGACTGGTAGCTCTGCAATGTTTCATTGTTAATTTGACGTAATATAACATTTTTCATAATAAATCGGCATTTTCTATTTAGTCAGTGTAGATTATATTTTATCCTACCGTTTTACATTTAGTTCGCCTGTCAATAGGTCTGTATATTTATCGAATAATAACACTTCTGTTGAAATTGTTAGCAACGATTTCCTCAATAACCTTACAGTGTTCAAAAATTTTAATCACAGCTTTTTCTGCTATATTGATAGAAATCTCATTTTGGTGACTTGCTGCATCATTTGCTAAAGGGAATTAATAATTCTTTTAGTTTAACAGGTACAGATATCAGAAAAAGTTAGCAACCACAACGCAGCCACACTTTGAATGTTCTTGTCGAACACGGGATAAATTAGTTGAGCAGATATAAATTGCCGTGACTACTGTGCAATGGTAGGACTAGGCACTCTGGAAAGGGTAGACAGAGACCAGATAGAACTCAATGTGTTATACCGATCTCTCTAATAACGAGTTAAAGGTCCTTTAAGTACTTGAAATGAAACTGAGACAAACAGATTTACGTCACCAGCCTGCTATACCCTGTGTGAAGAAGTAAACATGAAAGGCTAGGGGTCTAGTAGATTATAAGTAGAGAAGGCTAATATGATACCAGCAAACTGCAGGAGCATCTATCATATAGAGTAAGTATTCAGAATTAATACCGCTTATTAAAAGTAATAATGACTGGACAGCATTAGGAACAGAAATTTGGTTGAAACCGGAGGAAAGCAACAACTAAATCCTGAATACAGTTTGCAATGTGCATCATAAGGATAGGAAAGAGGCTAAGGGGGCCGTCTATATAATGTTGTAAACAATTCGGTAACATCTGGCGAAGTTCTTCCTAATTCCGAATGTGTATCAATCTCCAATCTGCATGAAGTTTAGGATCAAACGTTGGTTACAATGATAATGGGATGCTTTTATAAACCTCTACGCCAGGAAATGTACAGTTTGAGCAAATTTCAGAATTTGGTGAATAAAATTCCTGATCAAGCTATAGTGACAGGGGGTGACGACGACCTGTGAGGAGTATTGTAAGATCGTCATGCGATAAAAACAATTGCCACTTGCCGATAGAATTTTGTTTCGTGGTGCTGTGATCACTGTGCAACCGTCAGTTTGTCAATGACATGTATGCAATTCTCATATCTTCAGTTCGTCAGTACAGCTTGATATATCTGATATGTGTTCTGTATTTCTTAACTGTCGATATCTGCGTGATGCGCCATGGCAGCGCTTCTGCTTTTACCAAGTAACTATATGTCTTCTGCTTTACAGATGTCTGACTGTGTGTTATATAGAAATGCTTAATGTTAAAGTCATTAATTCGCCAACTAATAACGTTTTATTAATTACCTGTTCAGCATTTGTGCAGTTCTGTTCCAAATATTTTGAGCGTATTTTACATACAGCATACAGTTAGAGAACTAATTCGCCTTAGACCTCCAAGCAACAAAAGGACCTCAATGGTTTCAGCTGGGGTTTGTGAAGCACACGAAAGGATCAGGCTATATCTGTTTGTTGGTAACAAACTAATGGTATTATAATTACGTTAACTCATCACTAGAGGTCAATTTGTTAATAATAAATTAAGTTTATATCATCTTCCTAATTCGAGGCACTAGCAGAAACCACATCCGGACAGATGTTTAGTACTCTCGTTTTTCACTATTTTATGTATTTGTTCATGTTTTACGTACATGTTTATATATAATATAATTTGCGTACTTTACAATTTTTCGTGTCTTTCCAAAATTATCAGTTGTGTCCCACAGCCCCCTACGTCATGTCAACATAGTGTCACATGAGCGTTGTAATGCTGCTCTCAGCCAAACACAATAAATCAGTATGTGCGCAAAAGTATCGGAATATTATGTATCACTGCTAATCCACCATCAAATAACTGAACTGTGTGCGTGGCGCCATAGTGCATGAGTTACAAAGGAACACATATCCCTCATTGGTAGAAATAATGACGTCTGGACGTATTAATGGCATCATAGCAAAAACCTTATGCACTGCTATTTTACTGATTTCCAACCAAACATAGCAAATATTAAAGATATGCTACACCCGATAGACAAAGCCTTGCCAAGCCACCTCTACATTACTCATGTTGTTAGTAATAACAATATAATAAGAATAATAATGCAACAGCAAAATTTGATTGCTTCCGACCAAAGATACTGTGTGTAAAGAAATAGCACAGCGTTACAAAATGACCACCTAAAGAGGCTGCAAAAGGTATCATTCCTTTAGGTTAGGTAACACCTCTAAGGTCCGTGTGCGGTACAGCAGCAACATCGAACATCATGTTAGCAATGGTCGACAAATTTTAATATAATTTTAGGTGCAATCGTATCCGACCTGGCTGCTTTGGAAACAGTACTATTACGAAGACGGTCAGAGCCATCAAGCCCACGGCAAGCAGATAACGAAAATATACGGACTGTATTGCAAATAGGCACCAGGCCTCAACATCCTTTCGTTCTCTCTGGACGACTGGGAGTCATGTTTTCAAAATTTGTGTCTATGTGTGGACGACGTCTGTCTCCGTCAGCCAGAGCTCTCAGGTAGAAGGAAAAGCCGAGTAACAAGCAATAAATTATTACGTTATTACGAGACCGTATTTTACGTGTACTAGTAAATCACTACAGCTCCCATCGTATTGGTAAGCATAATGTAGAGTTTCCATCAAACGAAAGGGGAGGTCAAATTTTAATCCAAAGTAAAGAATAAAGCGGGATGGAAATGATACAGCAAAATATCTCAGATAAAAGTTGTAGATGGCAAAGTAGGTCACGAATTGGTGCTACTGGCCGTGAGATTCAACGTGATTTTCATGGTGTTTTGGAACTTAAGAGTGATTTCTTTTCAAATGGGAACCGTAATATTTGATTGAGATTTGAAAAGATCGGCAAATTTTAAGTATAAAATTATGCATTACTCTCGATCATGGCTAGTTCAGCGAAGGCCAAATAAGAAAATTTCGTTTTACTTCAACAGAGGAGGGGTGAAGCCTGGAAATGCTGGATAATGGTTGGCTTGAAAACCGGTTGTTTCAGCACTTTCACCAGTGGATTGATAACGAGCATATGCCAACAGATATGTGGAACTGCAACGGAAGACACCATTGCACAAAATACGTCCTTGGAGGAGAAATACATTACTATTGAAAATTTATCGCCGGCCTGAGTGGCCGAGTGGTTCTAGGAGCCACAGTCTGGAGCCGCGCCACCGCTACGGTCGCAGGTTCGAATCCTGCCTCTCTCATGTATGTGTGTGATGACCTTAGGTTAGTTACGTTTAAGTAGTTCTAATCTGTTGGAGACTAATGACCACAACAGTCAAGTTCCATAGTGCTCAGAGCCATTTGAACCATTCTTTTATTTTGGAAAATTGATCCAAAAGTTTACTCATCAGTAAACAAATTTTCGAGAATACTTGGAATATCACAGCCACCAGTTAGAGCTATTAATGATAAATTACCGTAGGAAAAGAAGTCGACAATTAAGATTGAGGAGACAATTCTAAATGCTTTAAAAGGCCCCCAAATTCACAACAACTCAAAATCATTTCTTACTTGTGTGGCCTAGAAAGCGAAGTCATAGTAAAGGAGAAAACGAGACCCAAGTTTGAAATTATGTAAATATCTAAACGTAATTTAAGGTACGACATATTCATCTCCAAGCTTTTAAATACTGTAAATAAATTTACTGCGGGACGGAAAGAGACTACCTGTTAGTTAAATCACTCATCCAGTTTGTGAAATATTCGCTAACTAAGACCGACATGAGTACCTCAAAGGCAGTGCGTTTTCTAGGGAATCATTAAGTCATTCCCATAGAGAGATTCTTGTACTAAAAATCAGTGTCGATCGACGCTGAATACAAAATTGTTACAGCGGAAACATAGCAAACAACCTGCAGCTAAATTCATTTATTCATCCTCTCACATATGCAACGTTTTTAAGAAATGAAATATATCTATTAAATATTTCTTTATTCATGCAGACAGATGTTTCAGTCATACCCATATGTGGTTCCTGTTTTTGTAGTCCTTGATGTCGTAAGCTGTCGTTTGCAGAACCGTACATGAATATTATGCCACCAATATCCCATATGAAGTAAAATGTCTTCAATTCACAGTTCACTAGGTTCACACTCCACAGGGATCACGAATCCTATTCTAATTCCATCACAAACTCAAAGCGACGAATACTGTTTGGCTTACGTAGGATCCAGCAGTAACTGCAATGCGTGAAGGCAGAAACATGTTCAGAGGAATAAACTCAGAGGTAACCCGATAATGCGTGAGCAATGACGGTCAACACCACTGAGTATGGACCTTTACCGACACGACTTCAGTTGTGCATTCATTGAAACAGTAATAATTTAACATGCTGCACATATAAAATTATTATAGTACTGCTGAAGCACACTTTAATGTGACTGACCGAGCTCACAGGCAATGCTTACACGCGAAATGGTGCCACCAAACCCCTTTTGTGTTACGCCAAAATAATTCAGTACTTAATAAATACTTTAGCCTTACCTAGACGTAGCTAGACTCCCTTCTGTTCTTGAGTATGACGTACGACTTCCTTCGACACACGCATGTACACACATAATCACATGAGCAGGCAAAGATGTAGTTTCGTAGTAATATTTTTGAAGCTATTTAGATAGATGAAAAGTTTCTCTGTTTGAACGACGCAAGTGCTATGTGTCGACACAGCTTGCTTTATTTTTCATACGGAGTGTTAAGAATTTAGAAATATATAAATTAATTCAAATTATTTGCAAAATAAAATTAATTATTGATAAATATTGAGTAATATGATTTCAAATGACTGTCAAGATGAATATTAGTGAATAATCTAATTTATTTGAATTTACTTTTATTATTCTGATAAAACTTATCCAGTTTCATTATTTTTAACTGTCATTTACTTCAACGTGAGATCTGCTACATAACGTTTCCTCGAATGTAAAGAGTCACAGATGTGGCCAAGTAAATGGCTTATAGTGGGGAAACGTAGTTGCACCCTCAATTGTGCTGCCTCTTTTATAGCTGCTGATTATTGCGGGAACCATAATAAAACAGATGTCCACAGGAGGAAGATATGTTGACGATGGGTATTATCGAAAAGGGTTAAATTAATTCAGGAAAGAGGTATGTGGTGAAATTGCGGACTTAAGGAATATCGTCTCAGTTGTGGGGTCGATTTCGTAGTTTCATGTCAGAGAGGTCCCAGTTCATAGCCACTGACGAAAGTCATCGAGTTAAGAAGAAGTGGATTACGGCGTTCCCCAAGGTAGCGTTGCACTGCTTCTACAGTGCCTTACCTATACGAACGATTTGGAAAGGGTATCGAATTAGTGCGAAAATTGGCAATTGAAAAGATAAGGTCATCCACTTGAGTGCTAAAAGTAATGAGTTAAAGTTCAGTTGCATGAGAAATCAGTCAAACGTAAATGCGGTAAATTTAGCTACATACCCAGGAATTTCAATTACGAACTCTTTAAATTGGAAAGAACACATAAGAAAGACTACGTTTTATTGCGCGAACTCTTAGCAAATGTGACACATGTACTAAAGAGACTCCGTAAACTACTCTTGTTCGTCCTCTTTTGAAGAACTGCACCGCTGTCTGGTATTCTTACCAGATAGAGTTAAGGGAGTGCATCGAGAAAGTTAAAAGAAGAGCAGCTCCTTTAGTAATATTGAGAAATATGGGAGCCAGTGTCACAGAGATGATACAGGATTTGGGATGGACACAGTTAAAACACAGGCGTTTGTTTGTAGCTACGAATTATACTGACGAAAAATCATTCAGCAACGTTCTCCTCTAAGTGAGAAAATATTTTGATGACGCTGACATACACAGCCAGAAACAAACATCGTAATGAAATATGTGAAATCAGAGCTCACACGGAACGATATTACTGTTCGTTTTTCCGTGAGGTCTTCGAGAGTGAAATTACAGAGAATTGTTGTGACGGTAGTTCAAAAATGGTTCAAATGGCTCTGAACACTGTGGGGCATAACATGTGAGGTCATCAGTGCCATAGAACTTAGAGCTACTTAAACCTAACTAACCTCAGAACATCACAAACATCCATGCCCGAGGCAGGATTCGAACCTGCGTCCGTAGCGGTCACGCGGATGCAGACTGAAGCGCCTAGAAACGCTCGGCCATCCGCCCGGCGATGTGTAAGGGCTTACCAATAAATATCTTCAGCGTACTCCCATTACTACATACCAAAATTTGATGACATAGTATTCTACTACGGTTTAGTCAACGACAATTATCAACACCCACTTGTCATGGACGACAAACGATATGTTAACCAACTCATTCCATCTCAATGTAAAGTTCAGTAGGATCATTCAGCGATTTGCCGACAATTAAATTAGTCATAACCAAAAAACGTAAGTGTCAGCTGTTTACCAGAATGGTCATGTCATTTAAGGAACTGTGTGGGTTGTGTCGTGGAGAATACCAAATTGCAAATAAAATACTTGATAAGTGGGAGATGCGAAACTGTTGGTTCCCCGTAAATGGGCCACTATGGCACTACAAGCAGAGATCAGATCCATTCAGCTGATAGTGTGTGTGATATACAGAATTTTTTTTATCCTAAGCAACATACCATCCACTTCACCCCGGTCAGCTGCCGAAGCATTCGCCACAACGTACGAGAATTGGAAGAGGATTTCTAACAATATAAGGTATAGAAATTTGGGTAAATATCCAAACTTACAGCGGTGATAATTTTGGTGGTAAATGCAAGTCTACATCGGAAGCATAAGCGTATGGGTAACGGAAGTAGCGTATTTGTCGTAAGAGACAACAAACTCTTTATCACCTGATATAAAATTTTTAGCTGCATGCCAGATTATTTGGAACACTCAGTTTAAAGAGTAGGCATAATTCAAAACTGCATCTTTCTATTTGTTACCGCACTCACGCAAAATTGTAACCGGAAACTTCAAAGAGAAGCAACTCGCTAAAATGCATGTCCCTCATTGACACTATCATTATTCAAGATGATTTTAATCGTAAAGATATGGATAGCAATTATTAAACATTTGTGAAAATTGGTCACATTAAAACACCACGCACCAAATTGCTAAACTCCTCTTCTAAAAAAGTTCATAGTTTAGATAGTTAGTAAGTCTACTTGTGATGATAATTTGTTTGATCTAATGGCAATAAATCGATAGACTGAGGATGTTCGTACTCAAAATGGTATCAGTGACTTTGAGGCTGCTGTAAACGAGATTCGCCAGGAAAACAAGACGGTTGCGGAAACGGGTCGCAATCTCTTTATTATTTGACGACTATTTGGCATAACTGCTAAATCATGTATCCTGCTGTGAGATGAGATTTTCAACGCCATTGCGGGAAAATGATTGTAGCACCAATCTTACCATTATTGTAATATTGCGAACCCCTCATCGTGAAAAGCAAATCAGTTGCCACAAATTTCTTTGTTCAGTGCTCCAATAACATGGTAATCGCATGGGGTGAGATCGGGATCGTATGGAGAGTGTGTAAGGGCATCCAGGAAATTTCAGCAGCGTATTCAAAAATGCTTAGCAGTTTGTTGACGGGCATTTACTCGCGAAAGTTATTTCGATTAAATCGAAGAAGTTCTTTCTGAGCCCATACACTTCCTCCATAAAGACCCGAAATCTCACCATCGGATTTACATAGTTTTGGACTCCTGAAGGAAGATATTCGTGGCCGTAGATTTGCTTCAGACGTATAGATGCAGGCCTGGGTAAAGTCGGGATTAGTTATGCAAATCTGCACAAACTTTTAATTACGAGGCAAGTGATAAATGAGAATGGCAGTTGAATCAGAGTAATGGCAGTTTAATGATGATCGATTCCTTAGTGCAATGTGGTTATTTGCAGAAACGAGATAATATTCTGTGAAGATAATAGTTGTAATGTGTAACATGAATATGAGTACTGCAGTACTTGTGTTAGTATCCTATGAGTGAGTGTGTGCCTGCAAGTCTCTGGATGAACCTGCTGAAGTTTACTTTCAGATGGAATGCGGGTTTAACATGTCGTTCGTCGTACATGACAAGTACTTGTCGATTAGTGCCGTTGGCTACATCGTAGGAGAATACAACGTCAATAAACTGCCATGTGAAATAGTAGGACTTCATTTTACAGTGCACTTGGTTCACACTCCACAGCCAACACGAATCCTTTTCCTTATTCCATCACAAACTCGGAACGACAAATGATGGAATGGCTTACGTCGGAGGCAGCAGTAATTACTATGTAAGAAAGCATAATCATGTTCAGAGAACTGAATTCACCGACAAACCAAAAAGGCGTGAACAATGAACTTCAACACCACTGAGAACAGACAAATCTCATCACAACAAAAGTGGTGCTTATCTTAAGACCTTACAATTGTAAGGTATTACGGCAAAACTGGCTGTCGTACTTGTGAAGCACACATTAATATCACTGGATAGAGAACACTGTCAATGAAATCTAATAAAATGCCTCCAGCAACCACGCTAGTGTTTCGCCAAAACAAATCGTTAGCAAACAAACAGTTTGGCCTTACCGAGACATGGCTAACTTTCCTGCTGCTTTTGACTATGGCATATGACCAGATAACGCAACAATTTATACACAATTATAGAAAGCAGGTGCAGATACAGAATCGTATTAGTACTTAGGTAGCTATTTAGATAGATAAATAACATCTCTGTTTCGACGACTGAAGTACTCTGCGTCAACACTTTTCGCTCAGTTTCCATAAGGAGAGATAAGAATTCATAAATGAACACAAATTTTTGAAAAACATGAAGCATTATGATATCAAATTACGATCAGAATGATAGTTGTGACATGAAAAAATTATCGAAAATTTAAAACTGCAGGATATGGAACCATGTTAGTTAAGTTCAGTTTTGATTATACAATTAGATGTGAAGCAATAAAATAAACGAATTTTGTAAAAACAAATTTAAATTTCCAAATTAATTATGACACCGGAAAGAAACAGTAAAGATTCATTTTAAATTTTGCTCTCAGGAAAGCACGATTTCACTGCTTAATATAAATAGTGAGATAAAGCATGTGACTGCGAGAAAATCAAGTGTCAAAGTGAAAAATCGAATATATTTCAGTTTATTGTTGTTGTTCTGAAATGATTTATTCACTTTCATTATTCTTCATTGTTATTTTAATCTACATGAAGTCTGTTTGGCTTGAAAGTAATTAGCCACTTATGTGTCGAAGGGAATCACGTCCAGTAGTTGTTGCTCCCTCATCTGAGAAGTGTCTTCTGCAGCAGCGAAATAACGCAGGTACTATAGTAAATCAAATGTCCACGGGAAGACATTAAGCTGAAGACAGTTGGCATCGAAAACGAGTAAATTAATTCAAAGAATTGCTATTAATTCATACTGTTGCTGTTGTGCATCGTCTTCAGCTGTAAAGATCGCTGATAAGAACTGTAGTACAGTAGACCTAATGCTTCCTTCGTTAAAATAACGAGTATATCTTTTTCGTACACTTTCCCTGTTGCTGCAAGGTATATTCTCGTTTTCTGAGATCATTTCGTCTGTTCTCACACTTCAGATGTCCAGACACGTCCCTCTTCCCGTCCTTAAACTGCCACTTTCGTGCTTCTATTACCTTCCTCAGTTATCACTTGCCTCGTAACAAAAATTTGTGTTGTTGTGCCTAGGGAAACACGATACTATCCAGGCGTGTATATGTACGTCTCGGGCACATCTTCGGCCACGAATATCTTCTTTCAGAGCCCAGAAAATATGGAAATCGGAAGGCCAGAGGTTAGGGCTGTCACGAGTATGTGTATTGTCTTACCAAGAAACTTAATCAGTGTAATCGAAATAACCATCCCAACGTTATGCTCATCGACGTATTGTTACGCTTGTCCTGAATATGCTACTGATGTTCCTCTGGAAGCCCTTACACATTCGCCATTCGATGCCGATCTCTCCCAACTTGATTTCCGTGTTTTTGAAGTACTGAAGTAAGACATTCGTCGCCATGGATTAGTTTCTGACGTAGAGGAGCAGGCCTTGGTGTATTGTGTTTCCGCTGGCTCCCACTTACATAACCGGCTCTAGGTCAGTGATACGAGTCTGAGTATAAATATTCTCATACAGGTCTAATCAGTCTGTTGCTGTTAGATCGAATAAATTTCCATCACGAGTTGGCATCCGAACTAACTACGTACTTTTAGAAAAGGCAATTAGCAATGTTCCGCAAGGTGCCTTACCGTGATCAACACGTATAAATGTTTAATTATTCCTATCGCTACAGCTATGAATAAAATATTCTCCAAACAGGCAGTATGAATGGGGAACATACACCTAAGCGAGATGAGTTTGGCTTTAAAGTTTTCGGTTACATCTGGGCGTGAGTCACGTGGGCAGCAAATATATCCAGTTATAAGACTTGGCCCATATTGATATTGAGTCTTGCCTAAATATTTGGGCATGCCGTTTCAATTTGTATCTCAGCGCGATCTGAGTTTATTGGCTCTTGCGATAAATACACCACTTCCACTTACCACACGCTTATGCTTTCGATTTACACTTACATTTACAACAAAAATTATCACCGCTGTCAATTTTTATTTTTACCTAGATTTCTGTACCATGTATCTTTTGTACACCACACTTTTTCACGAATTCTGCCCATCCTTGATGATGGCACCCTCTTGGGATAAACATTCCGGAGGTGTCAGGAAGCCTCTTCTGAAAGTATTACACGATAAACAGTGTACACAAGAATCGAATAGAAGCTTTTGACACGTCGTGGTACAGAAGAAAGCCGAACATTCGATGGGTAGATCAAGTAACTAATGAGGGTGTACTGAATAGATTTGGGGAGAAGGGAAATTTTTTATACTACCTGACTAAAAGAAAGGTTTCGTTAGTAGGTAGCAGCAATTACTCGGAGATGAAGAGGATTGTGCAGGGTGGAGTAGCATGGAGAGTTACATCAAACCAGTCTTTGGACTGAAGACCAGAACAACAACCACACGTGAGTTGCCCCGCTTCTCCACTTGGCTGTGGCATATGTCTCGATTCCACACACGGATATGCACATATCAGCACATAAAATAAGACCATATATAGTAGAATCATAATATTATTTGTGTAGGTATTTAGAAGGATAAGTTATTTCTTTGTCTCGACGAATGAAGTGGCATGTGTAAACACAGTTTGCTTCATTTTTTATAAGGAGAGTTCGGAATGTATGAATTAATACGAATTACCGAAAATTATTGAACATGCTGAATTAAAAGATCAGTGAGACTCATGCCTGGGACATGAAATGTTTATCGAAACTATATGGCTGTAGAGTCCGGAATCATGTAAGTTAAGTTCAGTTTTGATAATACAGTCAGCTGAGAAGTGATAAAATAAACAGACTTTACAAAACAAACGTAAATATCGAAATTGATTATGGTAGCTGATGAAATAAGTATGATTTATTTACATTTGTGTCTCACGAAAGCATGAGTTATTTGCTTTATTTAAATAGTAGTGACTACGTATAAATTACGCGTCCTTGTGAAAAGTCGAATATATTTTCTGTTTATTCCCCTTGTCCTGAAGTAACTTAGTCAGCTTCGATATTCTTCATTGTCATTTATCTCTACGTGTAGTCTTCTACATATTGTTTAGCTCGAATGCAAATAGCCACTGATGTGTCGAAAATAATGGCTGTCAGTAGGGAAATGTAGTAATTAGTAATTCACTCACCTGAGATGTATCTAATGCAGCAGCTGGATATCGCAGGAGCCATAGTAAATCGTATTTCCACGGGAGGACGATAATTTGACGATGGGTCATATCGAAAACGAATAAATTAAATCACAAAGATTCTATTAATTCACACTTTTGCTCCTGTGAATCGTCTCGCTTCGGAAAGTTCGCTGATGACCATTGTACTTGAGTCACCTCCTGTTTAGATACTTAAAATAACGAGTTCATATATTTCGTACACAGTCCCCGTTGGTGCATCGTATATTCTCGTTTTGTGAGGTCGGGAAGTCTCTTCTCACACTTTCGATGTCTGGAGTCTTCGACGCAGGAAACACAAGATTATTGAGACGACGTGTTGCTGAACATTCGGTTTCAATTTTATGTTCTATGTCTGTTTATCTTTTGTCCTCTCTTCTCTGTTGACCATTTCGAAGAAATCGTGTCCTCTCTGAAAATTTGCTTTCTCACTTAAACGGTGGTGCTATGATAAATAACTGGAAACTTCATCGTCTCACACGTTTCTACACCCTCAAGCTTCTTCCATTCTCATGGTAATGCAATCCTCTTCTCCACGTAACACGTTCCCACTATTACTGAACAAAATACTACCTTATTCCCTTAAATTATAACTTTCTTCACAAAGAAACCGACACGTCCCTCTGCCCGTAATCAAACTGATTTATTCATTTATAACTTGGCTGGTAATGAAAATCTGCCCATATTTGCCTAAAGAATCACTTTTGTACCAGGCCTGTATCTATTCGCACGGAGCAAATTGATAACCACGAATACTCTCTTCATGAACCCGAACATATGGAAATGGCTGAGTTCGAGACTGCTTGCAGGATATGTAAGGAAGATTAAAGGAGGACATTGGTGGCCTTCGATTTGCTTTGAACGAAGAGGAGCATGCCTTGGTACAGTCACGATGCAATAGGCAACCGCAAACATTGTTCCATAATGGCTATGACAGCCGAGTCTCACAGCAGCATAAATGATGTAACAGATATGGCATTTCCTCTTGAAATATTAAACAGTTTGCTTCCGTTTTTTTTTAACTGTCTCGGTTTAATGGGCTGCCTTTTGCACAACCGCAATAAAACCGATAACATTTTGAGTATGAACGTCCTCAGACAGTTCTAGTCCGTTAACTGCCATCAGATTGAAAATATTTCCATTACGAGTTGGCTTCCGAACTATCTAAGATAGGTACTTTTTAGAAAAGATATATAGAAATGTTCAGCAAGAGTGTCTTACCGTGACGAACACTTATGAAAGTACAATTATTTCGAACGATACCTGTATGATTAAAATCTTCTCTACTCATTATGGTATGACTGAGTACATGTGTTTTGGCGAGATAAGTTTTTATTTAAAGTTTTCGTTTAAGTCTGGGCGTGGATCCGGTGGTCACTAATTAGATCCAGTTATAAGAAGCTCAGACTTTATGCTGTGTTTGCCCGAATAATCTGGCATGTAGCTTCATTTTTTATGTAAGTGATTACAAGTTTTTTCTCTGATGCGATAAATACTCTACTTCCATTTCAAAGACGAATATGCTTTCAATATTCAATTTCATTTGCCACAAAAACTGTCAGTCCAGTCAGTTTCGATTGGTACCTAAATTTCAGAATCTTGTATCGTGTGAACACCACAGCTTCTTACGAGTGGTTCCAGTCATTGTACGTTGCTTCGGCAGCTAGTCTTGGTGAAGTGGATGGAAGGTAGGCAATGCTAAGAAACTCTCCTGAGTGCGTCAGGAAATTTAAGCCGCAAATATGAAAGGTTTTTGAAGTTCTCATATTGCTTTAAAGTTTGTTGTCTTGCTCTTCGTTACTTCGGATGAACACGACTATAAAATAGAAAGGAAGCAAACAAATGTAAGAACGCTGCTCCAGAATAATAATATGCCAGCACTTCAGAAAATCGGAATTTTAATTAATGCGCTATATGCAGTAACTGCTCTAAACGTTGCTTCAGAACAACAGTATTTCCGGACGAACAGTGCTGAAATTGGAACCAAAACCATATCCTGAGCCAGCCCTCAACTTCTGGAAAAAGAACCTAAAATGACACGCGGTCTGATTAGCTTCAGTTGCTCTGAATTACAATGCCGGCAAATGAATGATACTGAACAAAGAGCTAACAAAAGTAGAGCATTTTATGTAGCAGTTAAAAGGCTCTGAGCAGTATGGGACTCAACATCTGAGTTGATCAGTCCCTAGAACTTAGAACTACTTAAACCTAACTAACCTAAGGACATCACACACATCCATGCCCGAGGCAGGATTCGAACCTGCGACCGTAGCAGTCATGAGGTTCCGGACTGAAGTGCCTAGAGCCTCACGGCCACCGCAGCCGGCGCAGTTAAAAGTTAAAGGTACTTTAGAAAACTAAAACCCTGGTTTAGATTATTCCAAGTAGGCAACTATCTGAATCATATCGTATCCGAAAAGTAAGTGTGCTTTCGTTCAATTTACATAGGTTACTTTAATTATTTTATATTTTTTTCACATTTTGACCATTTTCATCATTTGTATGCTTATAATGATACATATCTCACTGGAATCATCATATGTTTAATGTGAAACGTGAAGTGAAGCGTTTCCCGTTCATGCCTTTTATCCCTCTGAAGAACTACGCAGATGTGTCTAAGGGAAATTAAACGACTCACTTCAGCTACTGTACTACAATCTACAATTAATGGTACTATAATCATTTATTTACATCAACATTTCTAATTTCTTTACTTTTTTTGTTATTGGTAATGTTTTCTGAAAGCAGCATCGTTTTCTTAATGCGTTAGTTTTAGTAAACCAAGAAACGCTGCGTCATGTTGGTGTAATACTCCATTTACTTCTTTACGTGAAGACGAAAGACTGGACTGAGCACGTGACCTTCATTTATACGTGTTGATTTCACAGGGTTAATTTCAAACAATTCCCCACCAAATTTTATAAGGTGATATAACTCTCTATTTACCTTACATTACCGTTTGAACAATAGTTAACTATACCTACCAAAGTGTACGTCGTCAAACACGTACGGGAGGTATTTGCGCTCGTCGGCTTATCCATTACAAATGGGACGTATCTTTTATCATATTCGGGTTTGGAAATCGAATCAAAGTGTAATGTTACTGGTAGGTTGTCTTAGTACTTTCTCTCTTACATCTGACACAATTTTCTCTCAGACCCCCACTGCACCCATCTTTAAAATCCCTATCGAACAAATTACAAGTATCTGAATTGGCGTCATTGGTCGTTACCCAGGATATATTTCCTTGTTTAACTAGTCCTGAAATGCTAGATAAGAGTCGTGGTCGTTCAATGTAAATCTGTTTGCATGATCCCATTTGCACAAAAGGCTATACAAGATTCATTGCATCTGACGTTGTGGTTTGAGCTGTCTTCTGAAATCAATCATAAGTACATGTGGTGGCCTGTAACTGCAGAATACTGTCAACTCCAGAAGTATTAGTCGCAACAATTCATCAGCCATTGTCCCTAATCGACTCCAAAATATAATCATTCAGTACAACACTGGTACCGAACTTTCTCGTTTTACATATGTGGCCATCTGTAACTCAGAACGAGGATGCAATTAAGTACTCTTCGTTTTTGGGGGCCACTTTTATTGAGCCACCTGTGATCAAGTGTTAACTCGTGGGAGTATATCTATCGATGAATCTACTCCGTCGTTAGTAGAACTGTTTCCAGGGTGTTCTGTTACCACCTCCGATTTTTTCAGTTCTGTGTCTGCTCATTTTTTCCACTGGTTCTGCAACATTAACAGTTCGATAGGTCTGTACATTCAATAAAATACTATGTGACGTTACCACTAGATGTAGTTTATGTTAACCAGTAGTGGACTAGTCAGTGTTCCTTGAATCATTGTAGACCTCTTTGGCCCAAGCTGGCTTGAAATGTCCTGAAAGAGATATCAAATGAAGAGTTAGGATGTCGTCATCTGGCTTTGGGGAAGTCTCATTTAGTAACAAACGATGTGTCAAATCGTTAAATTCCCCCTCTACTGGGCTCGAGATGGCATTTATAGTCCCAACTCAAAATATGGATATCATAATAGCTGAGTAAAGAGGAAAAAATTCAATATTCCCATGATGCTTCGCCCTACAGCTAGTCCGTAATAAAGATAGATATCATGCCCCGTCTATGCTAAGTACCTACATTCAGCTTCTCTTAAGGACTAATTAACTAACGTAGTAGCCCATTTAACAGTTCCGGATTCGCAATCGTTGTTGTCGTTATCATCAAATATACTCAGTTGTTTAAATTTCTTCATTTTTCATGATTCTTTTCTTTGGCTTCCACTATGCTGGAGATGGCCAGTTCTCTTCCCGTTACGTGGCGCAGAATCTTGAATGCTGTCTCATCCAATACGCATAGTCGTCATTGTGAATACTATACACTTTGGCTGTTAGGAACTAAGAGGGAAGATTTCACTATTTCTTGAAAATCATATGAACGTAATGAGACACATTTAGTCGTAGAAAACGTGATGGAACCGTCCAAATAATTAAAACACAGAGATAAATAACGAGCGGTTCTAGGCGCTTTAGTCTGGAACCACGCGACCGCTACGGTTGCAGGTTCGAATCCTATCTCGGGCATGGATGTGTGTGATGTCCTTAGGTTAGTTAGGTTTAAGTAGTTCTAAGTTCTAGTGGACTGATGACCTCAGATGTTTAGTCCCATAGTGCTCAGAGCCATTTGAACCATTTTTTAGAGATTAATTAACTTCTAGATCTCGACTGTCTCCAAGCACCATTAGAATAGCAGCCAATAGTGCTTTGTTGAAATCGCAGAAAGCGTGTTTTCTACTGGAAATTCCGTATTGTGCTTATTACGCAACTGAATAACTTCATTAATCCAGTATTGCATGGAATCTGTGTTTTGAGAGTCGCTCAACATGTGAAGGACGCGCAAGTGTAGAAACCGGGGTTCCTGTGACGAGGTAGATGTGCGAACTGAGTTCTCCTGTTAGTTTCTTCAATCTTTTTACTAACGAACCTGTTCCATCTACACTCCTGGAAATTGAAATAAGAACACCGTGAATTCATTGTCCCAGGAAGGGGAAACTTTATTGACACATTCCTGGGGTCAGATACATCACATGATCAGACTGACAAAACCACAGGCATATAGACACAGGTAACAGAGCATGCACAATTTCGGCACTAGTACAGTGTATATCCACCTTTCGCAGCAATGCAGGCTGCTATTCTCCATGGAGACGATCGTAGAGATGCTCAATGGGGGACATATCCGGAGATCTTGCTGGCCAGGGTAGTTGACTTACACCTTCTAGAGCACGTTGGGTGGCACGGGATACATGCGGACGTGCATTGTCCTGTTGGAACAGCAAGTTCCCTTGCCGGTCTAGGAATGGTAGAACGATGGGTCAATGACGGTTTGGATGTACCGTGCACTATTCAGTGTCCCATCGACGATCACCAGAGGTGTACGGCCAGTGTAGGAGATCGCTCCCAACACCATGATGCCGGGTGTTGGCCCTGTGTGCCTCGGTCGTATGCAGTCCTGATTGTGTCGCTCACCTGCACGGTGCCAAACACGCATACGACCATCATTGGCACCAAGGCAGAAGCGACTCTCATCGCTGAAGACGACACGTCTCCATTCGTCCCTCCATTCACGCCTGTCGCGACTCCACTGGAGGCGGGCTGCACGATGTTGGGGCGTGAGCGGAAGACGGCCTAACGGTGTGCGGGACCGTAGCCCAGCTTCATGGAGACGGTTGCGAATGGTCCTCGCCGATACCCCAGGAGCAACAGTGTCCCTAATTTGCTGGGAAGTGGCGGTGCGGTCCCCTACGGCACTGCGTAGGATCCTACGGTCTTGGCGTGCATCCGTGCGTCGCTGCGGTCCGGTCCCAGGTCGACGGGCACGTGCACCTTCCGCCGACCACAGGCGACAACATCGATGTACTGTGGAGACCTCACGCCCCAAGTGTTGAGCAATTCGGCGGTACGTCCACCCGGCCTCCCGCATGCCCACTATACGCCCTCGCTCAAAGTCCGTCAACTGCACATACGGTTCACGTCCACGCTGTCGCGGCATGCTACCAGTGTTAAAGACTGCGATGGAGCTCCGTATGCCACGGCAAACTGGCTGACACTGACGGCGGCGGTGCACAAATGGTGCGCAGATAGCGCCATTAGACGGCCAACGCCGCGGTTCCTGGTGTGTCCGCTGTGCTGTGCGTGTGATCATTGCTTTTACAGCCCTCTCGCAGTGTCCGGAGCAAGTATGGTGGGTCTCACACACCGGTGTCAATGTGTTCTTTTTTCCATTTCCAGGAGTGTATACAGATGTATTGTGGATACTTTACGAACACAGCAAATCGTTGTTGCATATAATAATCTACGTGCTATTTATGTAGACCGATCGAGTGAATTTCACCGTCGTGACGTTCAGTTCCTGACCGTGAGATTGTCAATCGGATTGCATCCAGTCAATCCAGAAACGGTATTTTGGAGCTATTGTTTTGTCTTCCTTGAAACTCAATTTGTTGGTAATTGCGGAAGCTCAGTGTCTCCAAATTTCGTTAGTTGATTTTCCTTGATTCTGGGCCAGATGCGAGATAAGATATTGCTGGCTACCATTTTTGTTGGAACACGAGTTCTTCGTTTTCCTTTTAGCTGACGCTTCTTACTTTATACAAAAGGTTAGTCGAAACATCAATTCCCGATACATTGTTTCGATATTCTTCACATCTACCTTTGATCTATAGGTACAGTCCAAACTCCGACGCTTTATATCTTTTAACTGCGATAGTTCATGGTATCGACTTTTACACCAACTGTTTCGCATGCAGGGTATCTGTCCAGACGTTGATAGATAGAGCATTCGATTTTAATGGTGACGACGTGTAATTCAAGCACTTTCAACTAGGTATTATAATGATTTTTTGCAGAAGCATGTAAATATTTTTATGGCTTGTAAATACATTCTCATCAGAATTGCTGAATACAGCACTGATATTCAGGTAAACACGTGCGGTTGGCACCTGTTGTCTACCTGATCGAAGTACCAGACTCTAGTAAACGGATGATAGTACTACCCTTGAAGTCGCCGAACACGTGTTATGGCTGAAATTACTGATAGAAGTATCAGAGTTCTATTACGACGTATTACCATCTGCAAGAGACATTCCGGTCTCTTTCTCTTCGTAGCCTGCACAGCTTGTGAAATGTTCGATTGACTAGGTTGGGTGCAGATACAAGAAAAATTGCGAAATGTTGGAACGGACCGCTATCAGTGATAGACAAACCAGTAAACTTAGAAACATACGCTCAGCACATCCTTACATTTTATAAAGTGATAAGTGGAAAGAAATGTTGTCACTTATCTGCAGCGTTTGTAATGCATTAAAATACTATTTTGGAAGAATACAGAGGATGACGGAAACTTACAGACGATCACCAAAATGTTATTATCTACAGGGGAGAAAACTTCAACATCGATTCCATATTATTAGTATTGTTATTTACCATTCAAACATGTCGTTCTGGAGACTGCTGGGAACTAGAGTAAGTCAGAACAAATTTAGAGACAATAAATCTGAATTGAAAGATAGGCTAGTAAGAGAATTGGTGTGGTTTCCACTTCAATACTGTTTACTCGTCGGCCGTGTTTTACCAGAGGATACTATATTCAGAACAACTACAGAAGCACACAACAAGGAAAACCGGAGAAAAGTGTGAAAAGGGCAGCTGATAAAAAAGTGTGGTTTAATTTCTATTTCAGTACTATTTCTTTGTCGGGATAGTACCTATGGATCAGTGTTCGGAATACGTAGAGTAACTAAAGGCACACTTTAAAAACACCAGCTTTTCAAAACCAGATGAATAGGACAAAAAAATTCTCTTGGTTACCAATTCTACTCTACTAGCAAATTGACACGAAGTAACAGTCAGCGTACAAAAAACCAACTTTCAATAAGTGTGTTCTGGTGCATGTTGTTCTAAAGTAACATTCAGAGCAACTGGAGCAACTCAGAGGAGCACAGCCCGCATCTCGTGATGGTGCGGTAGCGTTCTCGCTTCCCACGCCCGGGTTCCCGGGTTCGATTCCCGGCGGGGTCAGGGATTATCTCTGCCTCGTGATGGCTGGGTGTTGTGTGATGTCCTTAGGTTAGTTAGGTTTAAGTAGTTCTAAGTTCTAGGGGACTGATGACCATGGATGTTAAGTCCCATAGTGCTCGGAGAGCCTCAGAGGAGCAGAAAAACGCAATTTCACAAAATGGGGATGGTGGTGGAAGATATTTTTCGCTTCAGATTTGAAACCTTTTTTGTGATGTCATTGTTTTCTGGAGAAACTTTGGGGTCGAAACTAACGGAGGCTCGTGAGTATCCCACGGACCATCAACTAGATGGATGGGACTCCTGATTACAGTTGCTGTTGTTGTGGTCCTCAGTCGTGAGACTGGTTTGATGGAGCTCTCCATGCTACTCTATCCTGTGCAAGCCTCTTCATCTCCCAGTACCTACTGCAGCCTACATCCTTCTGAATCTCCTTTGTGTATTCATCTCTATGTCTCCCTCTACGATTTTGACCCTCCACGCTGCCCTCCAGCACTAAATTGGTGATCCCTTGATGCCTCAGAACATTTCCTACCAACCGATCCCTTCTTCTGTTCAAATTGTGCCATAAACTCTTCTTCCCCCCAACCATATTCAATACTTCCTCATTAGTTATGTGATCTACCCATCTAATGTTCAGCATTCTTCTGTAGCACCACATTTCGAAAGCTTCTATTGTCTTCTTGTCTAAACTATTTATCGTCCATGTTTCACTTCCATACATGGCTACACTCCATACAAATACTTTCAGAAACGACTTCCTGACACTTAAATCAATGCTCGATGTTAACAAATTTCTCTTCTTTTGAAACGCTTTCCTTACCATTGCCAGTCTACATTTGATATCCTCTCTACTTCGACCATCATCAGTTATTTTGCTACCCAAATAGTAAAACTCCTTTACTACTTTACGTGTCTCATTTCCTAATCTAATTCCCGCAGCATCACCCGACTTAGCTCGACTACATTCCATTATCCTCGTTTTGCTTTTGTTGATGTTCATCTCATACACTCCTTTGAAGACACTGTCCATTCCGTTCAACTGCTCTTCCAAGTCATTTGCTGTCTGTGACAGAATTACAATGTTATCGGTGAATCTCAAACTTTTTGCTTCTTCTCCGTGGATTTTAATGCCCACTCCGAATTTTTCTTTTGTTTCCTTTATTGCTTGCTCAACATACAGATTGAATAACATTGGGCATAGGCTACAACCCTGTCTCACTCCCTTCCCAACCACTGCTTCCCTTTCATGTCCATCGACTCTTATAATTGCCATCTGGTTTCTGTACAAATTGTAAATAGCCTTTCACTCCCTGTATTTTACCCCTGCCACCTTCAGAATTTGAAAGAGAGTATACCAGTCAACATTGTCAAAATATTTCTCTACATCTACAAATGCTAGAAACGTAGGTTTGCCTTTCCTTAATCTTTCTTCTAAGATATGTCGTAAGGTCAGTATTGCCTCACGTGTTCCAACATTTCTACGGAATCCAAACCGATCTTCGGCGAGGAAAGCTTATATCAATTTTTCCATTCGTCTGTAAAGAATTCGCGTAAGTAAATTGCAGCTGCGACTTATTAAACTGATAGTTCGGTAATTTACACATCTGTCAACACCTGCTTTCTTTGGAATTTTAATTATTGTATTCTTTTTGAAGTCTGAGGGTATTTCGCCTATCTCATACATCTTGCAAATCAGATGGTAGAGTTTGGTCAGGACTGGCTCTCCCAAGGCTGTCAGTAGCTCTAATGGAATGTTGTCTACTCCCGGGGCCTTGTTTCGACTCAGGTCTTTCAGTGCTCTTTCAAACTCTTCACGCAGTATCAAATCTCCCGTTTCATCTTCTTCTACCTCCTCTTCCATTTTCATAATATTGTTCTCAAGAACATCGCCCTTGTATAGACCCTTTATATACTCCTTCCACCTTTATGCTTTCCCTTCTTTGCTTAGAACTGGGTTTCCATCTGATCTCTTAATATTCATGCAAGTGGTTCTCTTTTCTCCAAAAGTCTCTTTAATTTCCTTGTAGGCCGTGTCTATCTTACCCCTCATGAGATAAGCCTCTACATCCTTACCTTTGTCCCCCAGGCATCCCTGCTTAGCCATTTAGCACTTCCTGTCGATCTCATTTTTGAGACGTTTGTATTCCTTTTTGCCTGCTTCACTTGCTGCATTTTTGTACTTTCTCCTTTGATCAATTAAATTCAGTATCTGTTCTGTTATCCAAGGATTTCTACCAGCCCTCGTCTTTTTACCTACTTGATCCTCCGCTGCCTTCACTATAGATTCCTCCACAAACTGAAAACAACGAAATACAGAATGACTTACATAGAAGACACCCATGATTTCTATGTATGATGACATCGACATCTTCAAAGGACTAAACGCAGAGATAAGTCGACACAAGAAAAGTGGTCCAAATCTTAAAATATTTATTTATTTATTTATGCATTTATTTTACCTGGCAAGATTAGGGCCTTCAGGCCCTCCCTTACACCTAACCAGGCATACTCAGATTGAACGAGTAACAGTTTCTACATAACATTAAGGACATATAACATATTATGCAGTATTGATGTTAAAGAAAAAAATAGAGATTATAAAAGTAGTACAATGATAATTATAACAATAAAAAAATTCTAACAATCAAGAATAATAATGATAATAATAATAATAATAATAATAATCGTGACTATGTATATGAAAGTAAACATACTTTTCTTTTGTGAATGTCAGTTCCATTGTTAGTTGGGAATTTTCTCGTTGTATTCTTGCAGCTTGCGAGTTATTCTCATCGAGCAGAGACATAAGAGAATGGGGTGAAAGAGATATATAAGAGGTACATAGGTTAGAGGAAGAGAAATCGAATGGTAAAATTCGAAGCTGTGATGGAGAGGAGAAAGAAAGAGATGGGAGGGGCACAACAATGGTGGCTATACCGTCCCTAATATGTAAGTTTTGAGTTCCCTCTTGAATGTTGAGTACTTCTGGATAAGACGCAGATCACAGGGGAGTGCGTTCCATAGTCGTATGGCTGAGATGGAGAATGACACGCAGAAAGATTTTGTGTTATGTAAAGGTACAGCCAAGATGCTAGACGTATCCGATCTGGTATTGCGATTGTGGAATGATGATAGGTGTTTAACGTGAGAAGATAAGTATTGGGGGCACCAGTGGCTAAGCAATTGATGAAGTAAGCACATCGTGTGGAGATCTCGTGCCTTATGTGGGCGTATCCAACCTAGCTGGAAGTATGAAGGACTGATACGATCATACAACCGAATATTGCACACGTATCTAACGCAAGCATTCATCATTAGCTCGAGGCATCTAGAATTTTCACTATTTGTGCCGTGTTAAACTACATCGCAGTAGTAAAGATTAGGCAAGACTAGTGTTTGGACTAATTTTTGTTTAACATGGGTTGGAAATATTTTTCTAACTTTTTGAATTGCATGTAGGGAGGAGAGCGATTTCCGGCAAGATGTGACTGTTTGTTCTTCCCAGTTTAGGTGTTCAACCAAGATTATTCCAAGGTCTTTTACTGTTTTTTGGTATGGTAGTTGGGTACCATTGAGTAGTATTGTAGGGACTGTTTCGCGAAAGTACCGGCTGATTAACTTTGGATGAGATAGAAGTATGACCTGGGATTTCTTGGAGTTTAGTTTCAGACCTAGGTTCTGTGCCCATCGAGAAACAGAGCAAAGATCTGCGTTCATACTCGCTACTGCGCCAGCATTGTTTTTGGGGCTTGCACTTATGTACAGTTGGATGTCGTCGGCATATAGATGGTAGGTGCAGGAGTGAATCACAGAAGACATATCATTAATGTACAGTGAGAAGAGTAGTGGACCAAGGACGGAGCCTTGGGGAACTCCAGAGTGCACACTTTTCCATGATGACTTTTCCGACCCACAAATGACTTTTTGACTTCTTTTTTTTCGATGTAGCTGTTGAACCAGTGTATTGCGCTGTTTGGGAAATTCAGCTGTTTCATTTTAATTAGTATTATATCGAAGTCAACTGTGTCAGAAGCCTTGCTAAGGTCAAGCAGTGCTAGGATAGTAGCTTCACGTCTGTCCATAGCATGTTTAATGTCATCAGTTACTTTGATTAATGCAGTTGCTGTACTATGGTGCTTTCGAAAGCCTGACTGATATTTGTCATGGATGTTATGAGTTTTGAGGTAATCCATCAGCTGTTAATGGACGATGTATTCTAGGGCTTTAGATATTGCAGGTAGTATGCTGATCGGCCTGTAGTCACCTGGCGACTTAGGGTTGTCAGTCTTGGGTATAGGCTGAATTAAACTTTGCTTCCACTCAGTAGGATATGTACTACTGTCAAGAGACAGGTTGAAGATGTCTGTGATAACTGGAATAATAGTGTCTACGACGTTGTTAATCATGCCAATGCCCACTCCATCATTTCCTACTGCCTCGGAAGAGATTCTCATAATTGCCTTGTGTACTGTGCCGGTAGTGACATGTTTTAGAAAAAACTTGTCTCTCGAGAGATTGATATCTTGGGGCTGGTAATTTGTCGCTGCGTGGCAGTTTACAGCTGTTGATGAGAAATCGTTTAATTCTTCTGCAGATGCTTGATAAAAAGCGTCAGATCTTCGCTTCCCTATACCGAATCTGCGCAGCTTTTTCCACAGTGCAGCAGGTTTTGATATGCAGCATACGACAGAGCGGGCATGTCTGATTTTGGCATTCCTCACGCTTTGCTTGGTTCTGTTTCGGAGTTTCCTATAAGCTTCGTATGCCTCGGGAGTTGGATTACGCTTCAAGGCCCTATGTGCAGCATCACGTTTATTCATTAATTGGCGTAATGCAGTGGTGAGCCACGGAGCGGGAGCTCTCTTTACCTTGACAGTGCGTTGAGGAGCATGTTTATCATACAGACATATGTCTGAGCAATCCTTTTGAAGAGCGTAATGTTTAACATTTTTTAAGTTTCTGTAGGTTACCAGGAGAGTTTTTCTTTGATAGTATGTATTGAGTAATTTAAGAATATCACGTCATGAGCAGAGAGTCCCGGAGCGGATGTCTGATTGGCGCGGATTATTTTATCTGGTTGCTTTGTTGCTATTATATCTATGAGTGTGTGGCTGTCTGGCGTGTGATGAGTTGGGTCCAGCGGAGTTAAACTAATATCAGTGGAGTGGAGCAGTCGCCTTAGTTTTTCGGCAGAGTGAGATTTTAACTGTAAGTCGATGTTTGTGTCGCCCATAATGATTATGTGTTCATACTGCGTCACGAGTGAGGACAGGGCAGACTGAAAGGACGACATGGTACCGACGTATGGAGGTTTATAGATTACTCCAATTAGCAGCTTCTGATTTGATGTATTTATTTCGAAGAACAAGAACTCTGCTTCTCCTTCGCCCTTAGCATCTGATGTGCATAGTACAATAGGTGTCAGATCAGAGCGAACATAAGCATCCACACCACCCCCGCGTCGTGTTTCACAATCTGCCCTTAGGAGAGGGTTAATATTAATTATTAAATATACCTGACCGGCTAAATAACACTGATAAAATTATAAGTTCTGCAATACTCCCTCTAATAATACTGAGGGACACTTCAGTATCACTGAATGTATGTCACTATCAACGAATACTTGCGAAATGCTACCACAAAACCTAAAAATATATCATCAAAATAATTCAGCACAACACAAATAGTTCCTCCTGGCATACACGTAGCTAGCCCCACGTCTGCTCTCGACTACGACAGATCAGTTCATTATACGCACACACAAACACTAATAATCACATAAAACAGACAAAGATATAGAAACTTAATGTTTATGTAGCTGGTTATTATTGAGGCAAGGCGGCCGTTGTGGCCGTGCTGTTCTAGGCGATTCAGTCCGGAGCCGCGCTGGTGCTACGGTCTCAGGTTCGAATCCTGCCTGGGGCATGGATGTGTGTGATGGCCTTAGGTTACTTAGGTTTAAGTAGTTCTGAGTCTAGGGGACTGATGACCTCAGATGTTGAGTCCCGTAGTGCTCAGAGCCATTTTTAATGACGCAAATAGCACTCGTTGCGTCATTCACCAACTTTAATTAACGGACGCGAAGTTAACTGATTCCAACGTGGATAAAATAGCCTTATACAGGTATTTAGATAAATCTCTGTGTCTTTTCCAATTTTGTCTTACCTTCTCATAAAATAATTACGATTACATCATGTCTCTTCCAAAAACTTTGTATTTCGCTACAAGGCTTCTGCTATGATAAATAGCTTGGAATGTCTTCGTTTTACCCGTCTCTGCTCGCGCAAACTACTTCAGTTGTCTCCGGAATGTAATACTCTTCGTCACGTTACACATTCAAACTATTTCTACCAGAATATTTTCACAATTCCGAAAAATTATCATTTATATCTTCATCAAAATGAAAAAAACGCTGCCCAACTACAATACACTACTTCCTAGCTTCAGCTTCCTTTTTCATTTAGCACTAGCTTCGTAATAATAAAATGCACACATCTTCCTAAGGAACATGTTGGTACCCAGACCTGTGTCTCTTCTTACGGAGCAGATCGGCGTTGATAACATCCATCTTCCAGATTCAGAAATACGGAAACCACTAGGGGAGAGGTCGGGACTGTATGGAGGATGTGCAAGGACTTACCAAATTACTTCTGCAGCGTACACGAAATAACCATGGCAACAAAACGCCTGTCTACATTCTGCTAGGCATGTTAGAAAATACACTGCAGAAGTTTCTCTGGAAGCTATTACACATCCTCCATCCGATCATGATATCTCCCCATGTGGTTTCCATGTTTTTGGAGGACTGAAGAAATAGATTACTGGCCATATCTTTCATTGGGGCGAAGATGAGCACCACTTGGTAGAATCATGAAACCATAGACAATCGCAAACATTTATCCATAAAGCCAGTGACAGTCTTGTCCAGCAGTAGGACAAACGTTTTCTCAGTTATGGCGATTACTCTTGATATAGTAAACAGTTTACTTACGTTTTTGCCAACTGTCTCGCTTTCACTACTGCCTCATATACAGACGGCAAGTTATCACTGATACCTTTCTTTGTATAAACATCGTCAGAGACGTCTGGTCCATTTAGTGCCATTAGATCCAATATATTTCCATCTCTAGTGGGCTTGCGAACCATCTAAGGTAGGTACTTTTTAGAAAAGGCATTTAACAATGATAAACTAAGAAATGTATAATTATTCCTATCCCTATCTGTATCATTAAAAGCTCCTCTACTGACGACATGCTCATTTTTCTAGGTAACTCGCTATAACTTTTGTTTGTCTCTTATGATTCCGTCAATGTCTGGTAGTCACTGGATGAACTTTCTGACCTTCACTTTGAGTTGGAATACAGGGTTCAAATGTCGTTCATGGTACATGACTGAGCTTGTCGATTATCAACTGCTGTTGGCTAAACCGTAGGGGAGTACTATGTCATCAAATTCCCGTGTAAAATAATCGGTTTTCATTTCACCGTTCTCTTGGTTCACACTTCACTGCAATCACGAAACGTGTTCCGATTTCATTACAAACGCAAAACGGGAAAAAGTGAATGGCTTACAAGGGAGACAGCAGATACGTGTTAAAGGAATAAACTCAAAGATAAGATGTGAACAATGAATGACAATACCAATGTTTATAGTTCGTTTTAGAGAGAGCAATAGTTTTGTAAGTGTTAAAACAAATATATTTTTACATGGTGTCTAAATACAACACTGATAAAAGTAATAATGCTGGAATACTCGCTGCATTATTACTGAACGACACATGGGCCACTGTGAAAGAACACTCACGAAATGCCATCACCAAACCTGCTACTGTTTCCACAAAGTAATTCCGTACTACACCAATACTTTCGTATTAACTGCACGTGGGTATCCTCATGCCTACTCTTGACTAAGACAGATGAGTTGATTCCACGCACGCATATACAGTCACAAACACATAAAACAGTTACAAATACAGAATCGTTGTAGTATTTATGTAGGTATTAAGGTCTAGTCCATTTATTGCCCTTAGATCCAACACATTACCATCACGAGTGGGCTTCCGAACTATGTAAAGTAGGTCCTTTAAAGAACAAGCGTTCAGCAATGCTTAGTGAGGTGTCTTACCATGACAAACACTTACAAAAGCTTAATTACACTTATCGGTATCTGTAGGATTACAATCTTCTTCAGAGTACACAATATGACTGGTGAACATATATTTTAGCCAGATGAGTTCGTCTTTAAAGTTCTCGATTCCATCAGAGTGGAGTCTGAGGTTAATATGGTACAAATGGCTCTGAGTATTATGGGACTTAACATCTGAGGTAATCAGTCCCCTAAAACCACTTAAACCTCACTAACCTAAGGACATCACACACATCCATGCCCCAGGCAGGATTTGAACCTGCGACCGTAGTAGTTGCGCGGTTACGAACTGAAGCGCCTAGAATCGCTCGGCCACCACGGCTGTCTCTGATGTTAGAATCTGTTCTAAGATTATGCAGTCACTTGATACTGAGTCTTGCCCAAATATTCTGGTATGCAGCTTCAATTTGTATCTCAGCTGACTCGAATTTGCTGTCTGTTGCGATAAATATACAAGTTTCACGTCCTGAACGCTTTCGCTTTGGATATACGTCTTCATTTGACATAAAAATTCTCGTGTATTTCATTTTAGATTATTACCTACATTTCTTTAGCGTGTATCGTGTGTACTCACACCTTTTTACGACTGCTTCCAATCATTGTACGTTTTTGTCAATGCTTTGGCTGTTAATCTGAGTGAAGTGGATGAAAAGTCGTCTAGACTAAAAACTCCTCGTCAGTATCCAATACAGCATAAGCTGGATGGCTCTACTCTCGGTCTGTAGGGTGTCACTGAACTATTTATGGACATCCTACAGTATTCGACCCTACAGCGCCAATCTATGCACTCCCAGCCCTGTCCAGCTAGTCATAAATTCATCCAAGTCTCTGGTTCACGCTGACCACTCGTCTCGATCATATTTGCGGAGAATTATGCATATGGTGACCTTCGATTGGAGAGCAAGGGCGTGGATTAAGGCTTGTACTGCTATTCATCAAATACATTTTTCAGTTTCCATCTCTACTCGGTACAACCTTTACTGGTCTATAAGCGACATGCGCGTTCTACGGGGTAAACCGAAATCACACGTGATCGTTGCTTATGATTCCGCAAGTCTCCGCAAGTCTCTAAATGAGCCGCTGAACGTTGTTTTGAGATGTCATGTGGGGTTCAAATGTAGTTCGCCGTTCATGAGAAGTGCTTGTCGATAAATGTCGCTGGCTAAACTGCCGGAGAATTCTGTGGCATAACATTCTCGTCCGAATTAATACGACTTAATTCCGCCATTCACTTGGTTCACACTCCACAGAAATCAAAACTTATGTCCTGATTCCATCATAACTCGAAACGACAAACAAGGAATGGTTTACGTAGGAGCCTGCAGTATCTGCAATGTATAAAGACAGAAATTCAAAGATGTGTGCACTGAACGTCTACATCAATGTTCTCGACACAACTAAAGCGTCGCATATCTTAAAACAGTAACAATTTAATATGCTGACTGAATACATAACACTGATAAAATTATTAATACTGGAACACTCGCTTTAGTTCTACTGATGCACACTTCAATATTACTAACATACACGTCGTTAGTTCAAATTGTCTCTTAGCACAATGGGACTTAACTTCTGAGGTCAGCAGTCCCCGAGAAATTAGAACTAGGTTGGTTGGTTGGGGAAGGAGACCAGACAGCGTGGTCATCAGTCTCATTGGTGTACGGAAGGATGGGGAATTGCATCATAAATTGTCACAGGTTTGTTGACCCGCGTGAGAGTGTCACTGAGATTTTCAAAAACTGAACAGGCAGATTCTTAAAGAAAAACGGAAACTATCCTAAGAAATCTTCTAAAACAGTTTCCATAACCGGCTTTAAATGGTGACTGTAGGAAAATGTTAGAACCGCCTACCCATCGTTCCCTTATGGTACGTGAGGACAAATCTAGGTTAATTACAGCATGCACAAAGGCATGTAAACAATTAGTTTTCTCTCACCCTATACGTGAATGGCGAGCGAAAATGTTTAAATAGCTGATACAATGGGACGTACCCTCTCTCATGTACTTCATAATGGTTTGCTCGTTATAGACTTACATGCAGACGTAAATGGATGCTACAACGACGTCTTAGAATGAAATTCAGAAATCATGTCAGTATCTGTAAACTTCGCTTTGGCACATAACATCCCAACGCGTGCAATTCGGTGGTCCGTGAGGCTCGCACAGAATTGTTAGCATATTATGATATTTGTAAAGATTTAGCTAACATACTATGACCATTCTAACATTTTTACGTACTTAATAAGCATACATAATTTTTTACGATTAGGAGGGTTTGTGCCTTTGCTCCAGAAAGTATGCCTTAATGCTCTATTAGATACAATTCATAGCGATCCTGTTTGTTGGAGGCGTTTTTAATACAACTTAATAGATCTATCCAGCCTGTAACGTGAGGAAAGTGTATTTTGATTATTATCGCATGTTGTTGCCATCATAATTTGATACCGAATGTTTTTTTTACATAGTTTTTGAAACAAAGGGTTACTTATTGTTACCTATGCAATATGTATTAAATAATTTGGTTTATTGAAACTGTGGTGTACATCAAATTATCTTCGTTATTAGTGTTTGTAAGTAACTGCTATCTTCGTGAGAGGATGATGTTGTAATATATTTGTGAACGTGGTCTTCAACCAATGAGGTAGGATATGTGGCTAGAGTCAGTGGTAAATCGTTCATAGCTAAACAATGGTGCAACGCAGTTGGCACCTAATATGGTCAACAATCAGCTGATTTTGTGCAGTGAAGTACTGAACAATAGTGAATGCAGGCGATAGTTTGATGCATTTACAATAGGAAGCAATCTCAATTTTGTATTTGCCTCTGATGAGAGATTTTTTAGGTTAAATCTATGTCGTAATTGCTAGCACTACACGTTCAGGAAGTAGCATGGTCAAAGAATGCAATATGATGAGCATCAGCTAAATGGTTAATATGAGACGTGAAGATACCATAATATACTTACTGCTATTTGCTTACATGTCTATGTTTCAGTAAAAAGTATAGAATATTTTTCTATTCTTCTTAGATACGTGAAGGTGTGATGTTAATTAGATACGTTAAAGTGATTTATAATTGCATAAGTGAGTATTATTTGAATGCTTATAATTTCCTTCCTCCCATGTCATTTTACAAAGTAATGTAAATCGAAGAATAGTTGTAGACATTATAAATGTTTGTGCAATAATGGTAATGTGACGTAAAGAGATATAAATTACATGCTTTCCACACTCGTAAAAAAGATTATTCAGTTTTTGTTCTTAACCAAATTATTTTGATTCTGAAAAATAACCCAACGTGTCACAGTTCAGATATAAACAAATGCGTAATTTATATACTGGACTGGTTGCTCTTCAAAGTTTCATTGTTAATATGACGTAATATAACATTTATGGTAATAAATCGGCATTTTCTAATTACTTTGTGTAGATTATATTATATCATACCGTTTTACATTTAGTTCGTCTGTCAACAGGAGTGTATATTTATCGTATGATAACACTTCTGTGGAATTTGTTGGCAATCAGTAATTTTAATCACAGCTTTTTCTGTTACATTGATAAAAATCTCATTTCGGTAACCAGCTACTTCCTTTGCTAAAGGGCATTAATAATTCTTTTAGCTTAACAGATCCAGAAATCAAAATAAAATTAGCAACCACAACGCAGCCACACTTTAAATGCTCTTGTCGAACACGGGATAAATTAGTTGACGCTTGTAAGCAGATGTAAATTGCCCTGACTACAGTGCAACTGTAGGCCTAGGAACACTGGAAAGAGTAGACAGAGACCAGAGAGAACTCAAGGTGTTATACCGATCTCTGTAATAACAAGGTCGACGTCCTGTATGTACTTGAAATGAAACTGAGCCGCAGAGACGTAGGTCACCAGCCTGCTATACCCTCTGTCAAGAAGTAAATATGAAAGGCTAGGGGTCTAGTAGATTATACGTAGAGGGGCCGTCTATATATTGTTGTAAACAATTCGGAAATATCTGACGAAGTAGTTTCTAATTCCGAATGTGTATCAATCTCCAATCTGCATAAAGTTTAGAATCAAAGGTGGGTTACAATGGTAATCGGATGCTTTTATAAACATCTACGTCAGGAAATGTACAGGTTGAGAGAAATGCACAATTTCGTGAATAAGATTCCTGATTAAGCTATAGTGAAAGGGGGAGACAACGACTTGCGAGGAATATTGTAAGAGCGTCATGTGATAAAAACAAATGCCACTTGCCGATGGAATTTGGTTCGTGTTGCTCTGTGTTATATAGATATATTTAGTGTTAAAGTCATTCATTCAATAGCTAATAACGTTTTATTAATGACCTGTTCAGTATTTGTGCAGTTCTGTTCCCAATATTCTGAGCGTATTTCCCGAAAATCACATAAAGCAGACAGTTAGAGAACCAACTCGCCTTAGACCTCAAAGCAACAAAAGGACCTCAATGGATTAAATTCGGGTTTGTGCAGCACATGGCGGGATCAGGCTATAGCGGTTTGTTAATAATAAGTTAATGGTACTATAATTACGTTAATTTACATCAATAGAGATCCATTTGTTAATAACAAATTAAGTTTACATGTTCATCCTAATTTGAGGCACCAGCAGAGACCACATCCGGACAGATATTTAGTACTTTAGTCTTTCACTATTTTACGTATTTGTTCATGTTTTACGTAAATGTTTATATATACTTTAATTTGCGTACTTTACAATTTTTCGTGTTTTCCCAAATTTTAAGTTGTGTCCTACTGCCCCCTATGTCACGTAAACATCGCGTCGCATGAGCGTTATAACGCTTCTCTCAGCCAAACACAATAAATCAGTATGTGCCGAAAAGTATCGGAGTATTATGTATCGCTGCCAATCCACCTTCAATTACTGGACTGAGTGTGTGGCGTCAAAGTGCATGAGTTACAAAGGAACACATATCCCCCACTGGTAGAAATAATGACGTCTGGGCGTATTAATGGCATCATAGCAAAAACCTAAAACACTGCTATTTTACTGGTTTCCAACCAAATATAGCATATATGACCGATATACCACACCCGATAGATAAAACCTTGCCAAGCCACCTCTACATTACTCATTTTGTAATGTAATACTTCGTGTTACAGTAATGGCATATTGTTAATAATAAATATATAATAACAACAATAATGTCACAGCAAAATTTTGTTGCTTCCAACTAAATATACTGTGTGTATAAGAAAGAGCACAGCGTTACAAAATGACCACCTAAAGAGGTGACCAGTATCTGCAGCATTAGGTATCACGCCTTTAGGTTAGGCAACATCACTAAGGGTTGTGTGCGGTACAGCTGCGACATCGAAAACCATGTTAACAATGGCCGAGAAATTTTAATATCATTTTAGGTGTAATCGTATCCGACCTGGCTGCTGTTGGAAACAGTACTATTACGAAGCCGGGCAGAGCCTGTAAGCCCACGCCAAGCAGATATCAAAAATATTCGGACTGTATTGCAAATAGGCATCAGGCCAAAACATCTTTTCGTTCTCTCCGGACGACTGGGAATAATGTTTTCAAAACTAGCGTCTGTGTGTGGATGAAGTCTGTCTCGCTCAACCAGAACTCTCAGGTAGAAGCCGTGTAACAAGCAATAAATTATTACGTTATTACGAGAGCGTATTTGACGTGTACTAGTAACTCACTACAGCGCCCAACGCAATGGTAAGCTTAATGTAGAGTTTAGGTCAAACGAAAGGGGATGACAAATTTTAATCCATAGTACAGAATAAATCGGGATGGAAGTTAAATACAGCAAAATGTCTGAGATAAAGGTTGCAGGTGGCAAGGCTGTAGGTGGCAAAGTGGGTCACGAATTGATGCTACTGGCCGTGAGCTTCAACGTGATTTTCATGGTGTTTCGGTACTTAAGAGTGATTACTTTTTAAATGGGGACCCTAATATTTCATTTAAGATTTGAAAAGAACGGCGAATTTTACGTCTAAAATTATGCATTACTCACGATCATGACTATTTCAGTGAAGGTCAAATAAGCAAATTTCGTTTTACTTCAACAGAGGAGGGATAAAACCTGGAAATGCTGGATGAATGTTGGCTGTCTGTTTAGGCGAGGCACGCTTGGAAACCAGTAGTTTCAGCACTTCCAGGACTGTATAGTGGACCAGTGGATCGATAACGAGCATATGCCAAGACATACGTGGAGTTGCGATGCAAGACACCATTGCACAGACTACGTCAATAAAGGGGAAATACATTAATATTGAAAATTGTTCGACGGCTGGTGTGGCCGAGCGGTTCTAGGCTCTATAGTATGGAGCTGCGCGAGCTCTACGGTCGCAGATTCCAATCCGCCTCGGGAATGGATGTGTGTGATGTCCTTAGGTTAGTTAGGTTTAAGTAGTTCTAAGTTCTAGGGGACTGATGACCACAGCAGTTAAGTCCCATAGTGATCAGAGCCATTTGAAGCATTTTTTTTTGTTTGGAAAATTGATCCAAAAGCTTACTCATCAGTAAACAAGTCTTCGAGAATACTTGGAATATCATAGCCATAAGTTAGACCTATTAATGTCAAATCTCCGTAGGAAAAGAAGTCGACAATTAAGACTGACGAGACAATTATAAAAGCTTTAAAAGGCCCCCAAATTCGCGGCAACTCAAAATCATTTCTTACTTGTGTGGCCTACAAAGCGAAGTCATAGTAAAAGAGGAAACGAGACACACGTCTGAGATAATGTAAATATCTAAACGTAACTTAAGGTACGACCTATTCATTTCCAAGAGTTTAAACACTGTACTGTACCCTACCTGTTAGTTAAATCACCCGTCCAGTTTCTGAAATATTCGCTAACTGAGACTGACACAATTACCTCAAAGGCAGTGCGTTTTCTAGGGAATCATTGAGACATTTCCAGAAAGAGATTCTTGTACTCAAAACCAGTGTCGATCGACGCTGAATAAAAAATTGTTACAGAGAAAAGACAGCTAACAACATGCAGCTAGATTCATTATACTCCCTCTCACACATGCAACTTCTTTTAACAAATGAAATACATCTATGAAATATGTCTTTATTCCTGCTGACAGATGTTTCAGTGACTCACGTATGTGGTTGCTGTTTTTGTAGGTCTTGATGTCGTAAGCTGCCGTTGGCTGAATCGTACATGAATATTATACCAGTAAGTGCCCGTGTGAAGTAAAATGTCTTCAATTCACTGTTCACTTGGTTCACACTCCACAGGGATCACGAATCCTGTTCTAATTCCATCACAACCCCAAAGCGACGAATAAGGATTGGCTTACGTGAGATCCAGCAGTAACTGCTATGTGTGAAGGCAGAAGCAAGTCAGAGAAATAAACTCAGAGGTAACGCGATAATACGTGAGCAACGAAGGTCAACACCACTGAGTATAGACCACTCTCGACACAACTGCAGTTGTGCAAGCATTGAAACAATAATAATTTAATATCCTGCAAATTATTATAGTACTACTGAAGCACACTTCAATGTGACTGGCAGAGCTCACTGGTAATGCTCACTCGCGAAATGGTACCACCAAACCTCTTTCTGTTACGCGAAAATAATTCAGTACTTAATAAATACTTTCGCGTCACCTAGACGTAGCTATCCTCTGTTCTGCCCTTGAGTGTGACGTACGAATTCCTTCGACACACGCATGTACACACATAATCACATGAGCAGGCAAAGATGTACATTCGTAGTAATATTATTGAAGCTATTTAGATAGATGAAAAGTTTCTCTGTTTGAACGACGCAAGTGCTGTGTGTCGACACACCTTGCTTTATTTTTCATACGGAGTGTTAAGAATTTAGAAATATATAAATTAATTCAAATTATTTGCAAAATAAAATTAATTATTGATAAATATTGAGTAATACACTCCTGGAAATTGAAATAAGAACACCGTGAATTCATTGTCCCAGGAAGGGGAAACTTTATTGACACATTCCTGGGGTCAGATACATCACATGATCACACTGACAGAACCACAGGCACATAGACACAGGCAACAGAGCATGCACAATGTCGGCACTAGTACAGTGTATATCCACCTTTCGCAGCAATGCAGGCTGCTATTCACCCATGGAGACGATCGTAGAGATGCTGGACGCAGTCCTGTGGAACGGTTTGCCATGCCATTTCCACCTGGCGCCTCAGTTGGACCAGCGTTCGTGCTGGACGTGCAGACCGCGTGAGACGACGCTTCATCCAGTCCCAAACATGCTCAATGGGGGACAGATCCGGAGATCTAGCTGGCCAGGGTAGTTGACTTACACCTTCTAGAGCACGTTGGGTGGCACGGGATACATGCGGACGTGCATTGTCCTGTTGGAACAGCAAGTTCCCTTGCCGGTCTAGGAATGGTAGAACGATGGGTTCGATGACGGTTTGGATGTACCGTGCAATATTCAGTGTCCCCTCGACGATCACCAGAGGTGTACGGCCAGTGTAGGAGATCGCTCCCCACACCATGATGCCGGGTGTTGGCCCTGTGTGCCTCGGTCGTATGCAGTCCTGATTGGGCGCTCACTTGCACGACGCCAAACACGCATACGACCATCATTGGCACCAAGGCAGAAGCGACTCTCATCGCTGAAGACGACACGTCTCCATTCGTCCCTCCATTCACGCCTGTCGCGACACCACTGTAGGCGGGCTACACGATGTTGGGGCGTGAGCGGAAGACGGCCTAACGGTGTGCGGGACCGTAGCCCAGTTTCATGGAGACGGTTGCGAATGGTCCTCGCCGATACCCCAGGAGCAACAGTGTCCCTAATTTGCTGGGAAGTGGCGGTGCGGTCCCCTACGGCACTGCGTAGGATCCTACGGTCTTGGCGTGCATCCGTACGTCGCTGCGGTCCGGTCTAAGGTCGACGGGCACATGCACCTTCCGCCGACCACTGGCGACAACATCGATGTACTGTGGAGACCTCACGCCCCACGTGTTGAGCAATTCGGCGGTACGTCCACCCGGCCTCCCGCATGCCCACTATACGCCCTCGCTCAAAGTCCGTCAACTGCACATACGGTTCACGTCCACGCTGTCGCGGCATGCTACCAGTGTTAAAGACTGCGATGGAGCTCCGTATGCCACGGCAAACTGGCTGACACTCACGGCGGCGGTGCACAAATGCTGCGTAGCTAGCGCCATTCGACGGTCAACACCGCGGTTCCTGGTGTGTCCGCTGTGCCGTGCGTGTGATCATTGCTTGTACACCTCTCTCGCAGTTTCCGGAGCAAGTATGGTGGGTCTGACACACCGGTGTCAATGTGTTCTTTTTTCCATTTCCAGGAGTGTATGATTTCAAATGACTGTCAAGATGAATTTTGCGACATGGAATAATTATCGAAAGTTTATGGCTGCAGACTATAAAATTTTGTAGTTAAGTTCAGTTTTGATAATACAATTTGGAGTGTAGTGATAAAATAAAGGAATTTTTCTGTACACACTTAAATATTCAAATTGCTTATGTCATCTGATAAAAATAGTAGTGATAAATTTACACACAGTTCTCAAGTAAGTATGATTTCACTACTTCGTTTAGATAGTGGGATAAATCATTTGAATGCGATAAAATAGTGCGTCTTAGTGAATAATCTAATTTATTTGAATTTATTTTCATTATTTTGATACAAATCATCCAATTTCATTATTTTTCACAGTCATTTACCTCTACGTGAGATCTGCTACGTAACGTTTCCTCGAATGTGAATAGTCACGGATGTGGCCAAGTTAATGGCTTCCAGTAGGGAAACGTAGTAGCACCCTCAATTGTGTTGCCTCTTTTACAACCGCTGAATATTGAGGGAACCATAACAAAACAGATGTCCACGAAAGGACGATAAGTTGACGATGGGTCGTTTCGAAAAGGAATAAATGAATTCAGAAAAGAGGTATGTGGTGAAATTGAGGACTTACGGAATATCTTCTCAGTTATGGGGTCGGTTTCGTAGTTTCATGTCAGAGAGGTCACAGTTCATAGTCACTGACGGAAAGTCATCGAGAAAAGGAGAAGTGGTTTGCGGTGTTCCCCAAGGGGCCGTTGCACTGCCTCTGCAGAGCCTTATCTATATGAACGATTTAGGAAACAATCTGTGAGGCGTCTTAGTTAGTTTGCAGATGATGCTGCTGCTTATCATTTAGTAAACTCATGAGAAGTTAAAAACGAATTGCAAAACGATTTGGAAAGGGTATCTGAAAAGCGCGAAAATTGGCAACTGAAAGGATAAGGTCATCCATTTGAGTGCTAAAAGTAATAATTTAATGTTTGGTTGCTCGATAAATCAGTCATACCTAAAGGCGGTATATTTAGCTACATACCTAGGAATTCCAATTACGGACTACTTAAATTGGAAAGAACACCTACGAAAGACTACGTTTTATTGCGCGAACTTTTAGCAAATGTAACAGATGTACTAAAGAGACTGCCTAAACTACCCTTGTTCGCCCTCTTTTGGAATACTGCACCGCTGTCTGGTATTCTTACCAGATAGAGTTAACGGAGTGTATCGAGAAAGTTAAAAGAAGAGGAGCACGTTTAGTATTATTGAGAAATAGGGGAGCTAGTGTCACGGAGATGATATAGGATTTGGGATGGACACCGTTAAAACACAGGCGTTTATTTGCAGCGGCGGATTATGCTTACGAAAAATCATTCACCAACGTTCTCCTCTGAGTGAGAATATATTTTAATGACGCTGACATAACATAGTGATAAACAATCATCGTAATGAAATATGTGAAATCAGAGCTCACACGTAAAGGTATTACTATTTGTTTTTCCGTGAGCTCTTCGAGAGTGAAATTACAGAGAATTGTTGTCACGATAGTTCAAAATGGTTCAAACGGATCTGAGCTCTACAGGACTTAACATCTGAGGTCATAAGTCCCTTTGAACTCAGAACTACTTAATCCTATCGCACTGTCGAAGTCAGGAATATTCGTCGCAGGAAATAGAAAATTATCGAGAAGATGTTCTCCTGAAACTTCAGTTCTTCTCTCTTATGTCTGCTTACTCTTATGTAATCGCTTCTGTGTTGTTAATTCCGGAAAACTTGTGTTGCCTTTTAACAGTGGCTATTTCACTATATGAAGATTATTAGCTGGAAACTTCTTCGTTTCACCGGTCTCTGTATTCCCAAACTACTTCCATTGTGATCATACAGCATTTCCCGTATCCACGCTACACATTCCAGGTATTTACTACATAGAATAGTACGTCATTTCTACTAAATTAAGGCTTTCTTCGCTAAGTAACCGACACATCTCTCTGCTCGGCTTCAAGCTTCAACTCGCATTTTCATTTATCACTTGTCTCGAAATTACAAAAATGCGCAGGCATGCCTAAGGAATCAGGTTTGGGCTCAGGCCCGTATCTCCACGTATGAAGTAAATGTACGGCAACAAGTATCATTCTTCAGGGCCCCAAATATATGGAAATCGCAATGGCAGAGTTCGAGGATATGTGGAGGACGTGTAAGGTTCAAAATGGCTCTAAGCACTATGGGACTTAACTTCTGAGCTCATCATTCCCTAGACCGTGGAAGTATTTAAACCTAACTAACTTAAGGACATCACAAACATTCATTCCCAAGGCAGGATTCGAACCTGCGACAGTAGCGGTCGTGCGGTTCCAGACTGGAGCGCCTAGAACCGCACGGCCACTCCGGCCGGCGACATGTAAGGGCTTAACAATAAATTTCTTCAGCGAACTCGTATTACTACTCACGAAAATTTGATGACATAGTATTCTACTACGGTTTAGTCAACGACAGTTATCAACACCCACCTGTCATGGACGACAAACGATATGTTAGCTAACTCATTCCATCTGAAAGTAAAGTTCAGCAAGATCAGTCAGCGATTTGCCGACAGTGAATTAGCCATATAAAAAAAACCTAAGTGTCAGCTGTTTACCAGAATAGTCATGTTATTTAAGAAACTGCGAGGGTTGTGTCAAGTAGAATACGAAATTGCAAATAAGGTATTTGAGGAGTGGGAGATGCAAAAGTGTTAATCCACGCGCTTGGTCATGGAATTTCTACAAAGTTTGAAATATGCAGCATTCTCCACAGAAGTGATGACGAACGCCATGCTCTGAAACAAGACAGTGGCGTGAACCAGAGACTGAGATTAGCAGTGCAAGTTCGAAAATGGTTGGGTCTCATTAAATGGGCCACTAACGCAGTAAAAGCAGAGATCAGATCCATTTAGCTGATAGTGTGTGTGATATTCAGAATTTATTTATCATAGGCAACATTCCATCCACTTAACCCTGATCAGCTGTCTAAACATTCATAACAACGTACGAGGATAGGAAGGGGAGTTCTAAAAATATAACCTATAGACATTTGGGTAAAAATCCAAACTTACAGGGGTGATAATTTTTGTGGTAAATGCAAGTATACATCAGAAGCATAAGCGTATGGGTAACGGAAGTAGTGTATTAATCGTAAGAGACAACAAACTCTTATCACCTGATATAAAAAATTAAGCTGCAGATTATTTGTCAACACTCAGTATAAAGCGTGGGCAAAATTGTAACCGGAAACATCAAAGAGAAACATCTTGTTAAAATGCATGTCCCTCTTTCACACTGTCATGATTCGAGATGATTTGGATCGTAAAGGTATGGATAGGAATCATTAAACATTTGTGAAAGTTGGTTACGGTAAAACACTACGCAGAAAATTGTTAAACGCCTTTTCTAAAAAGTACATAGTTTAGATTGTTAGTAAGTCTACTTGTGACAATAATTTATTGGATGTAATGGCAATAAATCGATAGACTGAGGATATTTGTACTCAAAATGGTATCAGTGATTTTGAGGTGGTTGTAAGAGAGATTAGCCAGGAAAACAAGACAGTTGCGGAACCTGATCGCAATCTCTTTATTACTTCAAGAGTAATTGGCATAGCTGTTAAAACATGTATCCTGCTGTGAGGTGAGCTCTTCAACGCCATTACGGGAAAATGATTGTGGTACCAATCGTACCATTATTGTAATAATGTGTACCCCTCATCGTGAAAAGTATATCAGCGGCCACGAATGTCTTTGTTCAGTGCTCCAATAACATGGAAATCGCATGGGGAGGGATCGGGATCGTATGGAGAGTGTGTAAGGGCTTCCAGGAGACTTCAGCAGCGTATTCAAAAATGCTTAGCAGCATGTGGACGGGCATTTATTTGCGAAAGTTATTTCGATTAAGGCGAAGAAGTTCTGAGTCCTTACACATCCTCCATAAAGAGCAGAAATTACCCCATCCGATTTACATATTTTTGGACCCCTGAATGAAGATATTCGGGGCCGTAGATTTGCTCCAGACGTATACATGCAGGCCTGGATAAAGTCGTTCTGTTGAGTACAGAGTTGTAATGTGTAACATGAAGAGAACTGCAGTACTTGTGTTAGTTGCCTAAGAGTGAGTGTATGCCTGCTAGTCGCTGGATGAACCTGCAGAAGTTTACATTCGATAGAATGTGGGTTTCAAATGTCATTCGTCGTACATGACAACTGCTTGTCGATTAGTGCCGTTGGCTACACCGTCGAAGAATATTAAGTCATTAAATTGCCGTGTGAAATAGTAGGACTTCATTTTACAGTGCACTTGGTTCACACTCCACAGCAATCACGAATCCTTTTTCTTATTCCATCACAAAGTCGGAACTACAAATGTTGGAATGGCTTACGTAGGAGGCAGCAGTAATTACTGTAATGTACGAAAGCAGAATCATGTTCAGAGAACTGAATTCACGGACAAACCGATAAGACGTGAACAATGAACGTCAACACCACTGAGAACAAACACTTCTCAACACAACAAAAGTGGTGCTTATCTTAATACTTTACAATTGTAAGGTATTGCTGGAACACTGGCTGTAGTACTTCTGAAGCACAGTTTAATATCACTGGATAGAGGACACTGGCAATGGACTCTAATAAAATGCTTCCAACTCCCACGCTAGTGTTTCGCCATAACAATTCGTTAGCAAACAAACAGTTTGGCCTTACCTAGACGTGGCTACCTTTCCTGCTGCTCGTGACTATGTCATATGACTAGATAACGCATCAGTTTACACACATAATCATAGAAAGCAGATACAGATACAGAATCGTATTAGTACTTAGGTAGCTATTTAGATAGATAAATAACATCTCTCTTTCGACGACTGAAGTACTGTACATCCACACCATTCGCTCCTTTTCATAAGGAGAGAGAAGAATTCATAAGTTAATACAAATTACTGAAAAACATGGAGCACTATGATTTCAAATTACGGTGAGAATGATAGTTGCGACACGAAAAATGTATCGAAAATTTAAGACTGCAGAATTCGGAACCATGTTAGTTAAGTTCGCTTTTGATGATACAATTTGAAGTGAAGTGATAAAATAAACGAATTTTATAAAAACAAAATTAAATTTCCAAATTAATTATGACACCGGAAAGAAACAGTAAAGATTCACTTTACATTTTGCTCTCAGGTAAGCACGATTTTACTGCTTGATTTAAATAGTGAGATAAAGCATCTGACTGCGAGAAAATCAAGTGTCAGAGTGAAAAACCGAATATATTTCAGTTGATTGTTATTGTTCTGAAATTATTTATTCACTTTCATTATTCTTCATTGTTATTTTGATCTACATGAAGTCTGTTTGGCTTGAAAATAATTAGCCACTTATGTGTCGAAGGGAATCACGTCCAGTATTTGTTGCTCCCTCATCTGAGAAGTGTCTTCTGCAGCAGCGAAATAACGCATGTACTATAGTAAATCAAATGTCCACGGGAGAACATTAAGCTGAAGACAGTTGGCATCCAAAACGAGCAAATTAATTCAAAGAATTGCTATTAAATCATACTGTTGCTGTTGTGCATCGTCTTGAGCTGTAAAGATCGCTGATAAGAGTTGTACTACAGTCGACCTAATGCTTCCTTTGTTAAAATAACGAGTATATCTTTTTCGTACACTTTCCCTGTTGCTGCAAAGTATATTCTCGTTTTCTGAGATCATTTCGTCTCTTCTCACACTTCAGATGTCCAGACACGTCCCTCTTCCCGTCCTTAAACTGCCACTTTCGTGCTTCTATTACCTTTCTCAGTTATCACATACCTCGAAGCAAACATTAGTGTATATGTGCCTAAGGAAACACGATACTATCCAGGCGTGTATATGTACGTCTCGGGCACATCTTCGGCCACGAATATCTTCTTTCAGAGCCCAGAAAATATGGAAATCGGAAGGCCACAGGTTAGGGCTGTAAAGAGTATGTGTATTGTCTTACTAAGAAACTTCATCAGTGTAATCGAAATAACGATCCCAACGTTATGCTCATCGACATATTGTTACGCTTGTTCTGAATATGCTACTGATGTTCCGCTGGAAGCCCTTACACATTCGCCATTCGATGCCGATCTCTACCAACTTGATTTCCTCGTTTTTTAAGTACTTAAGTAAGACATTCCTGGCCATCGATTTGCTACTGACGTAGAGGAGCAGGCCTTGGTATAACATGTTTCCACTGGCTCCCACTTACATAACAGCCTCAAGGTCAGTGGCATCCGAACTAACTACGTACTTTTAGAAAAGGCATTTAGCAATGTTCAGCAAGGTGTCTTACCATGACAAAATCGTATAAATGTTTAATTATTCCTATCGCTACAGCTATGAATAAAATCTTTTCCAAACAGGCAGTATGAATGGGGAACATACACTTTAGCGAGTTTGGCTTTAAAGTTTTCCGTTACATCTGTTCGTGAGTCAGGTGGGCAGCAAATGTATCCAGTTATAAGACTTCGTCCATATTGATATTGAGTCTTGCCTAAATATTTGGGCATGCCGCTTCAATTTGTATCCCAGCAAGTTCGGAGTTTATTGGCTCTTGCGATAAATACACTACTTCCACTTACCACAAGCTTATGCTTTCGATATACACGTGGATTTACAACAAAAATTATCAATCACCGATGTCAATTACTATTTTTGCCTACATCTCTGTACCGTGTATCGTGTGTGCTCCACACTTTTTCACGAATTCTGCCCATCCTTGTACGATGTTGTGAATGCTTCGACAACTGATCAGGGTGATCAGGTGATGGAATGTCACCTAGGCGAAAAAGAATCATGATTATCCCACACACCATCAGCTTCATAGATCTGATCTCCTTCTGTAGTGCGCCACTGACCCATTTACGGAGGCCATACAGCGCTAATCTATTAAGCGCCAGCTCCCTCCAGCTTGTCACATAATCTTCAAAGTCTCTGGCTCACACCGGCCACCCGTCTCACATCAAAGGGTCTACGATCAGTTCTGCGGAGAAAGCTGCATATTGCAAGTTTCGTTGAACCTCCGTGAGCAAGGGCGTGGATTTTAACTTCTGAAGCGCCTGTTCATCAAATTCTTTTTTCCCAATTTCGCGTCTCTCGTCAACTCGGTACAACACTCACTGGTTCATAAGCAACTTGCAAATTTTGCTAGTATTACCGATTTCACTTCTGTTTGTTGCTTATGAGTAAGTCAGTGTCTGCATGTTGCCCAAGTAACGTGATGAATTTTACTTTCAGCTGGAATGCGAGATTAAAATGTCGTCTGTCGTACGTGCTTATCGATAACTGCCGTTGGCTAAACCGTGGGACGATACTATGTGATCAAATTCACGTGTCAAGTTATAGGACATCATTTCACCCTTCACTTGGTTCACACTCCACAGCTCTCACTATTCATATTCTGATTCCACCACAAACTAAAATCGACAAATACTGAATTTCTTGAGTGAGAGGCAGAAGTTATTGGTATTTCTTAAAGAAGAAACATGTTCAGAAGACTAAACTCAGAGACAAGCTGACGAGGTGTGAGCAGTAAATGTGAACACTAATGAGTACAGAAATTTTTCAACAAAATAAAGTGGTGCACACCTTAATATCGTACAAGTGTTATAAATTAATACACTGTCGGAACACATAACATGGATTAAAATATTAATACAAGAACACTGTTGAAGCACACTTTAATATTACTCAGTACAGATAACTGTCAAGCAACAATCACGAAATGCCATCAACAAACCTGTCACTGTATCCCCAAAACTAACCTACACGTCTGCACGCACCCCCCCCCCCCCCCCCCCCCCCACTATCAACTTTGCTGCTGGTGGGAAGACGTGACTGCCTCAGTGATACATAGGCGTACGATAGGTGTAATGGTTACTCAAGAGGGGCACTACGTAAAAACTACTCTTCCTTGTGGAAAGTCGATTATATTTTGTTTTTATTGCACTTTTCCTGACGTAACTTAGTGAACATCTTAATTGTTCATTGTCATTTACCTCTACGTTTAGTCTGCTACATATTGTTTAGCTCGAATATAAATAGCCACTGATGTGTTGAAAATGAGGGACAGGTAGTAGCTGCCTCACCTAAGATGTATCTCTGGCAGCAGCTGGATATCGCAGGAGCCATAGTAAATCGTATGTAAACGGGAGGACGATAATTTGACGATGGGTCATATCGAAAACGAATAAAGTAATTAACAAAGATTCTATTAATTCACACTGTTGCTTCTGTGGATCGTCTTGCTTGGGAATGGTCGCTGATAAGGAATGTACTACAGTCCTCTACTGTTTCGATACTTAAAATAACGAGTTCATCTATTTCTTACACAGTCCCCGTTGGTGCATCGTATATTCTCGTTTTTTGAGGTCGGGAAGCCGCGTCTCACACTTTGGATGTCTGGGGTCTTGGACACAGGAAACACAAGGAAACCTTCAGTTTCAATTTTATGTCCTATGTCTGTTTATCTTTTGTCCTCTCTTCTCTGTTGACAATTTCGAAGAAATCGTGTCTTCTCTGAAAATTTGCTTTTTCACTGAATCGGTGGTGCTATGATAAATAACTGGAAACTTCATCGTCTCACACGTTCCACACCCTCAAGCTTCTTCCATTCTCATGGTACTGCAATTCATTTCTCCACGTACGACGTTCCCATTATTACTGAACACAATACTACCTCATTCCCCTAAATTATAACTTACTTCACAAACAAACCGAAACGTCTCTCTGCCCGTCTTCAAACTGCCACATTCCCGCTTCAACTGATTTATTCATTTATAACTTGGCTCGTAATGAAAATCTGCCCAGATTTGCCTAAAGAATCACTTTTGTATCAGGCCAGTATCTATTTGTACGGAGCAAATTGATGACCACGAATATCTTTCTTCAGGTACCCGAACGTATGGAAATCGCTGAGTTCGAGACTGCCTGAAGGATATGTAAGGGCAGACCACGAAACTTCTGCAGCGTAGTCTAAATAACTATGGCCACAAAATGCCCGTCCAAATATTGCTAAGCTCGTTTAGAGTTCGCTGCTGAAGTTTCGTTGAAAGTCCTTGCACAACCTTCAAAAGATCTCGATTTCTCCCCATGTGATTTCCATGTTTCTGTAGGAATGAAGGAGGACTTTGTCGGCCATCGATTTGCTTTGAGCGAAGAGGAGAACGTGTTGGTACAGTCACGATGCAATAGGCAACCGCAAACATTGTTCCATAATGGCTCTCACACTCTTATACTAAAATCTAGACTTTCACGGCCGGAAATATCATGTCCATTATACTTGTCCGGGCTGTTATGCCGTGGTCGGTTGATGAATTTTGCCTCAATTCCCAACGTTTCGTCTCCGACTGCGGGAGACATCTTCAAGGGGGTCCGTAGGTCGATAGAAGGTCCAACACACCCACTGCCTCGCTACTGACTGCCGCTAAATTCCGTCTCCGCGAGCTCCCGCGCCGCGGTGTGACGTCACGTGTTTTGAAAACGTCAGTGCAATTGGCCGCTGTCCGTCGCCGTCGATCGCCGTTGCCATCACCCAGTAGTGGACGGGTGGTACACATCTTCTGTAACACCGGCATCCATATACCGTTTAATTTCACGCCCTCCTCCTTTCGGTTGAAATTATTTGGGTGTTTAGCGATTTCGATTGCCTCCCTGTAGAGCCTTTCGTAGATCCGCTTGTGGCCGTTAGTACTTGCGTCCCCTCAAAACGAATATTGTGGTTCCCTGGCTGGAAAGCATGCTCCGCAACAGCTGATCGTTCCGTTTCTCCTCTTCTACAGTTTCCCTTGTGCTCTTCCAAACGTTTAGAAACCGTGGGTGTGTTGGACCTTCTATCGACCTAGGACCCCCTTGAAGATGTCTCCCGCAGTCGGAGACGAAACGTTGGGAATTGAGACAAAATTCATCAACCGACCACGGCATAACAGCCCGGACAAGTATAATGGACATCTCACACTCTTGTCTCACTGATGTAACAGTTATGGCATTTTCTCTTGAAATATTAAACAGTTTGCTTACTTTTTTTTAACTGTCTCGGTGTAATGGGCTGCCTGTTATACAACCGCAATTAAATCACTGATAACATTTTGAGTATGAACGTCCTCAGACAGCTCTAGTCCTTTAACTGCCATCAGATTGAATATATTTCCATTACGATTTGGCTTCCGAACTATCTAAGGCAGGTACTTTTTAGAAAAGGTATATAGAAATGTTCAGCAAGAATGTCCTACCGTGACCAACACTTATGAACGTACAATTATTTCGAACGATACCTATATGATTAAAATCTTCTCTACTCATTATGGTATGACTGAGTACATGCGTTTTGGCGATATAAGTTTTTATTTAAAGTTTTCGTTTAACTCTGGGCATGGGTTCGGCAGACAGTAAATAGATCCAGTTATAAGATTATGCTCAGACTTGATTCTGTGTTTTGTCCTAATAGTCTGACATGTAGCTTCATATTTTATTTATGTGATTCCAACTTTCTGTATCTTGTAACGTGTGAACACCACGTCTTCTTAAGAGTGCTTCCAGTCATTGTTCGTTGCTTCGGCAGCGAGTCACCGCGAAATGGATAGAATGTAAGCAAGGCTAAGAAAATCTCCTGAGTGCGTCAGGAAAGTTAAGCCTCAAATATGAAATACTTTTGAAGTTCTCATATTGCTTTAAAATTGTGTTGTCTTACTCCATTGAAAGCAAGCAAACAAATATAAGAACGCTGCTCCAGAATAATAATTTCCACAGATAAACAGTTTCCAAATGGGAAGCAAAAACAGGTTATCTCACTTGCTACCACTTAAAAAATCGGTATTTTAATGCCTGCACTTATTAGCAGTAACTGCTCTGAACGTTGCTTCAGAACAACAGTATTTCCGGACAAACAGTGCTGAAATTGCAACCAAAACCACTACTTGAGCCAACCAACACACAAAATGACACCCGTCCAGATTAGTTCAGTTGTTCTGAAATACAATGCCGGCAAATAAATGATACTGAACTGATAGGAAACAAAAGTAGAGCATTTAATGTAGCAGTTAAAAGAAAAGATACTTTAGAAAACTAAAATCCTTAGATTATTCCAAATATATGAATTATACCGTATCCGAAAAGTAAGTGGAAGATATCATGTGATTTCGTTCAATTTACATAGGTTACTGTTTCACTGACGTGGGTAAATTAACAACGTAACAGCATGCAGGAAGGACCACGCGCAGGTAATCAGTTATCTTTCCTTCTATTTAATTTTTTTCCTATGTGTTTGGCTTGATCTTATTAATAACGTATCCTCTCCTTCACTGTATAGTGTATTTAGTTTGTTTATTTAATTTTTTTATATCTTTGTCACATTTTGACCATTTTCATCATTTGTTGCTTATAATGATACATATCTCACTGGAATCGTTATATGTTTAATGTCAAACGTGAAGTAAAGCGTTTCCCGTTTATGCCTTTTATCCCTTTGTAGAACTACGCAAATGTGTCTAAGGCCAATTAAACAACTCACATCAGTTACTGTATTACAACCTACAATTAATGTTACTATAATCATTTACTTACATCGACATTGCTAATTTCTTTATTTTTTTGGTTATTGGTAATGTTTTCTGAAAGCCGTATCGTTTTCATAATGCGTCAGTTTTAGTAAAACAACAATCGCTGCGTCATGTTGGTGTAATACTGTATTTACGTCCGGAGTTGAGACAAAAGACTGGATTGAGCAAGTGATCTTCATTTATACGTGTTGATTTCACAGTGTTAAATTCAAACAATTCCCCACCAAATTTTATAATGGTGATATAACGCGCTATTTATCTTACATTACCATCTCAACAATAATTAACTATACCTCCCAAAGTGCACGTACATACGCTGAGAGTTATATTGTACGGAAAAGATTTGACGCTCACTGTAACGTTACTATCTCCTATGTTCTCGTCAAACGTGTACGGGCGGTATTTGACCCGCATGTCGTCTTATCCATTACAAATGGGACGTAGTATTGCCTCTCCGTAGTATTGCTGTGCTGCTAGTTTATCATATTCACGTTAGCAAATCGTATCAAAGTCTGATGTTACTAGTAGGTTGCCTTAGTACTTTCTCTCTCTCTTACATCTGACACATATTTCTCTCAGACTCCAACTGCACTCATCTTTAAAAACCCAATCGAACAAATTACAAATATCTGAATTGGCGTCATTGGTAGTTACCCTAGATGTATTTCGCTGTTTAACTAGTCTTGAAATGCTAGCTAGGAGTCTTGCTCGTTCAATCGTAATCTGTTTGCATGATCCCATTTGCAAAAAAGGCTATACAAGATTCATTGCATCTGACGGTGTGGTTTGTACTGTCTTCTGAAAGCAATCATAAGTACATGTGGTGGTCTGTAACGGCACAATACTGTCAAATCCAAAAGTATCAGACGCAACAAATCATCAGCCATTGTCCCTATTCGACTCCAAAATATAATCAAGCATTGTGGCATGAGTGGGACAGTGCACAAATGGTTTAATTCGTACCTAACTGGAAGAGTGCAGAAAGTTAAAATAAGCAGTTCTCATAATATGTAAAGATCAACACATCCCTCAAACTGGGGAGCAATCAAGAATGGATTCCAGAAGGGTCGGTCTTGGGTCCTTTGTTGTTGTTAATATATATTAATGACTTGCCATTCTATATTCATGAAGAGGCAAACTTAGTTCTCTTTGCTGATGATACAAGTATAGTAATCACACCTGACAAACAAGAATTAACTGATGAAATTGTCAATAATGTCTCTCAGAAAATTACCAAGTGGTTCCTTGATGAGGGATTAAATTGGAAGAAACACATTGATGATCTACTTCAACGTTTGAGTTCAGCTACTTATGCAATAAGAGTAATTGCAAATTTTATTAATAAGCACCTTAGTAAATCAGCTTACTACGCCTATTTTCACTCACTGCTTGCATATGGCATCATGCTTTGGGGTAATTCATCACTGAGGAATAACGTATTTATTGCACAAAAGCGTGTTATCAGAATAATAGCTTCAATCCACCCAATATCATCCTGCAGACATCTATTTAAGTATCCAGGCATATTCACACTAGCTTCTTAGTATATATACTCTCTAATGAAATTTGTTATCAACAACCAAACCCAATTCAAAAGTAATAGCAGTGTGCATAACTACAATACTAGGAGAAAGGGTGATCTTGACTATTGAAGATTAAATCTAACTTTGGCACAGAAAGGGGTGAATAATACTGCCACTAATGCATTTGGTCACTTACCAAATAGTATCCAAAATCTGACAGATATCCAACAAGTATTTAAGAATAAATTAAAAGAACTTCTGAATGACAAATCCTTTAACTCCATAGAGAAATTTTTAGATATAAATTAAGAAAAAAATTTAAAAAAACGAAAGAAAAAATTACAAAATTTTGTAAAGAATAAAATAAAATAAATTATGTTGTTAAATTAACTTAATTTAGTCAAGTATTAGAAAACTTGACTCGTTCCACATCATTACGAAATATCGTATTCATGATCCATGGAACTAGTATTAATCTAATCCAATCACTCGGTAGAACACTGGTACCGAACTTTCTATGTTTTTCAAGATGTGGTCATCTGTAACTCAGAACGAGGATGTAAGTAAGTACTCTTCGTTTTTTGGGAGCCATTTCTATTGAGCCACTTGTGTTCAAGTGTTAACTCGTGGGAGTTATCTATCGATGAATCTACTCAATCTATAGTAGAACTGTGATTCTTAAGTTTCTCCCGGCGTATTTCATAATCAAAATATCCACGGGTGTACTGCCGGTCTATAGTGTCCAACGGGCACAATATTTCGGCGATCAAACATGTCACCATCATCAGGTGAACTGACGGACTGAGCTCCTGTGAACGTGCCGGCACGGAGATCCGTACGCTATGGCTGCTCAGGGGGAACTGTGTTCGGTCGCGGCGGTGGCCGATTTAAATACCCTCCGCCCGCGGCGCGCTCCCTCCGCCGTCCGCGCCCCGCGCCACGGTAGCGCGGTGGAACAGATTGCGACGGCGTCTGAGATGACGTCGTTGTGATGGCTCTGTCCTCTGCGGTCGTCACAACTATGCGTTTGCTCGATTTACTCTTGATTAACCCAATCGCTGGTTCCCAAGCCTTGCTAAGATTATAGCCACAGTCACGGTTTATGAGGTCGTCATTGGTGCGAATTTCGATGGATTCTCTAACAACGCTGTCCCATTATCTCGACGTCTGTACCAGAATCCGCGTGCGGTCATACTCCATAGCGTGATTTTCCGACAAACAATGTTCAGCGACTGCCGACTTGCTCGGATACATCAGTCGAGTGTGCCTCTGGTGTTCACGGCATCGATCCTCGACGGTACGCATCGTCTGACCAATATACGACTTGCCACATTGACACGGAATCTGGTACACGCCGGTCTTCCTCAAACCGAGGTCATCTTTGGGGCTCCCCACCAGCGCACGAGTTTTATTCGGAGGACAAAACACAGTTCCGACCCGGTGTTTCTTCAGAATGCGGGCGATTTTCCCCGAGAGTGCGCCTGTGTATGGAATAAATGCAGTGCCTACCTCCTCCCTCCTGACTTCTTCCACTCAACAGGTTGTGCTGCAGTGGTTGGGCGGAGAGCACGTTGGATCTGCCACTCTGAGTACCCATTTTTTCGAAACACAGTCTCAGATGTTCCAATTCCTGGGGTAGACTCTCTGTGTCAGAGATAGTGCGCGCCCTATGTACTAGAGTTTTAAGTACCCCATTCCTCTGTGAAGGGTGGTGGCAGCTGTCTGCTTGCAAATACAGATCAGTGTGTGTTTTCTTTCGATACACCCCATGACCTAGGGTGCCGTCGGCCCTTCTCCTGACCAAGACGTCAAGGAAAGGTAATTTACCCTCCGTTTCAGTGTCCATAGTGAATTTGATGTTGGGGTGTATGGAGTTTAGATGTGTAAGGAAGTCAAGGAGTTTATCCATACCATGTGGCCAGATGACGAACGTGTCGTCCACGTAACGGAAAGAGCAAGTAGGTTTCCAATCGGATGACGACAGGGCTTCCTCCTCGAAGTTCTCCATGTACAAATTCGCTACCACCGGTGAGAGTGGGCTACCCATGGCGACTCCCTCCGTTTGTTCGTAGTATTCTCCATTAAAAAGAAAATACGTGGAAGTCAAGAGGTGCCTAAAAAGTTCAGTGGTATTCTCGTCAAACCTCTGACCAATCAACTCTAGCGACTCTCGCAGGGGTACCCCCGTAAACAAGGGAACGACGTCAAAACTCACCATGATATCTGACTCATCCTACCTGAAGCTATCAAGGCGTTTAACAAAATCCACGGAATTGCGGATGTGATGAGGGCATTTACCCACATAAGGAGCTCAGTCCGTCAGTTCTCCTGACGATGGCGACAGGTTTGATCGCCGAAATATTGTGCCCGTTGGACACTATAGACCGGCAGTACACCCGTGGATATTTTGATTTAGTAGAACTGTTTCAAGGGTGTTCTGTTTTTTCTACTGGTTCTGCAACATTAACAATTCGATAGGTCTGTACATTCAATAAAATACTATGTGACGTTTCCACTTCATGTAGTTTATATTAACCAGTAGCGGACTGGTCAGTGTTCGTTGACTCATTGTAGACTTACTTGGCCCAAGCTTTCTTGGGATATCCTGAAAGAGATATCAAATGAAGAGTTACGAAGTTGTCACCTGGCTTTGGGAAAGTCTCATTTAGTAACAAACGATGTGTCAAATCGGTAAATTCCCCCTCTACTGCGGACGAGATGGCATTTGTAGTCCGAAATCAAAATATGGGTATCCTAATAGCTGAATAAAGGGGAAAACATACAAGATTTCCATGATGCTTCGACCTACAGGTGGTCCGTAATAAAGATAAATATCATGCCACGTTATGCTAAGTACCTACATTCAGCTTCTCTTAAGGACTAATTAACTAACGTAGTAGCACATTTAACAATTCCGGATTCGCAATCGTTGTCATCAAAATACTCAGTTGTTTAAACTTCTTCATTCTTCATGGTTTTTTCTTTGGTTTACACTATTCTGGTGATTGCCAGTTCTTCTCTCGTTACGTGGCGCAGAATCTTGAGTGTTTTCTCAGCCAATAGGGATAGTCGTCTTGTGAATACCATACACTTTGGCTGTTAGAAACTATGACGGAGGATTTCGCTCTTTCTTGAAAATGATATAAACGTAATGAGACATATTCAGTCGTAGAAAACATGATGGAAAATCAGTGGTAGAACCGTCCAAATAATTAAAACAAAGAGATAAATAACTAGTGGTTCTAAACCCTTCAGTCTCGAACCTCGCGACCGCTACGGTCGCAGGTTCGAATCCTGACTCGGGCATGGATGCGTGTCATGTCCTTAGGTTAGTTAGGTTTAAGCAGTTCTAAGTTCTAGGGGACTGAACACCTCAGATGTTAAGTCCCACAGTCCTCAGAGGCATTTGAACCATTTTTTTAGAGATAAATAAACTTTTAGAACTCGACTGTCTCCAAACGCCATTAGAATAGCAGCCAATAGTGGTTTGTCGAAATCGCATCAGTGTGTTTTCTACTGGAAATTTTGTATTGTGCTTGCTACGCAAGTGAATAATTTCATGAAGCCAGTATTGCATGGAATGTGTGTTGTGAGACTCGCTGAAATTTGAAAGTCACGCAGTCTGGGAACCGTGATTTCTGTGACGATTTGATAAAGATAGATGTGCGAACTGAGTTCTCCTTTTGGTTTCTTCAATCTTTTTACTATTGGACCTGTTCCATCTATAAACATGTATTGTGAATACTTTACGAACACAACAAATTGTTATTGCATACAAAAATGGACGTGCTGTGGATGTAGACCGATCGAGTGAATTTCACCGTCGTGACGTTCAATATTGATGACCGTGAGATTTTCAATCGGATTGCATCCAGTCAATCCAAAAATTGCATTTTGGAGTTCTTGTTTTGCCTTAGTTGAAACTCAATTTGTTGGTATCTGCGGAAGCTCAGTGTCTCCAAATTTCGTTAGTTGATTTTCTACGATTCTGGGCCAGATGAGAGATAAGTTATTACTGGCTACCATTTCTGTTGGAACACGAGTTCTTCGTTTTCCTTTTAGCTGACGCTTCTTACTACATACAAAAGATCAGTCGAAACATTTCCCGATAAATTGTTTCGACATTCTTCACATCTACCTTTGATCTAAAGGTACATCCAAACTCCGACGCTTAATAGCTCTTAACTGCGATAGTTCATGGCATCGACTTTTCTCTCACAGTTTCTCAAACAGGGTATCTGTCCAGACGTTTAGCAATAGAGCATTCGATTTTAATGTTGACGACGAGGAATTCAAGCACTTTGGACTAGGTATTATAATGATTTTTTGCAGAAGTATGTAACATTTTTAGGGCTTACAAAAACATTCTCATCAGAATTGCTGATTACAGCACTGATATTCAGGTAAATACGTGAGCTTGACACCTGTTGTCTACCTGATGGAAGCACGAGATTCTGGTAATCGGATGATAGTACTACCCTTGAAGTCGCCGAACACTTCTTATGGCTGAAATTACTCTTAGAAGTATCAAAGTTCTATTGCGACGTATTACAATCTGGGAGAGACATTCCAGTCTCTTTCTCTTCGTAGCCTGCAGAGCTTGCGAAATGTTCGATTGAATAAGTTGGATGCAGATACAAGGAACATTGCGAAATGTTGGAACGAACCGCTATCAGTGCTAACTAGCAAGAAATCCAAAGGGAACAAACTAGACATACCTGTAAACTTAGAAACATATGCTCAGTACTTCCTTACAGGATTTTCATTTTCTAAAGTGATAAGTGGAAAGAAATGTCTTAACTCATCTGCAGCGTTTGTGATGCTTTAAAATACTATTTTGGAAGATTACAGAGGATGACGGAAACTTTCAAACAATCACAAAAATGTTATTATCTACAGGGAAACAAACTTCAGCATCGATTGCATATTATTAGTATTGTTATTAACTATACAAAAATGTCGTTCGGGAGACTGTTGAGAACTAGAGTAAGTCATAACAAATTTAGAAACTATAATTCTGCATAAAAACATAGGCTAATAAGAAAATTGGTATGGTTTCCACTTCAATACTGTTTACTTGTCAGCAGTGTTTGACCAGAGGATACTATGTTGAGAACAACTACAGAAACACACAGCAAGGATAAACAGACAAAAGTTTGAAAAGGGCAGCTGATAAAAATGTGGTATAATTTCTACTACAGTACTATTTCTTCGTGGGGATAGTAATTATGGAGCAATGTTCGGAATACGTAGAGTAACTAAAGGCTAATTTTAAAAACTACAGCTTTTCAAAAAGAGAGGACTAGGACTAAAAAATTCTCTTGGTTGCCCATTCTAGACTACTAGCAAGTTGGCATGAAGTAACAGTCAGCGTCCAAAAACCCACATTCAATAAGGGTATTCTGGCGAACATTGTTCTGAAGTAACATTCAGAGCAACTGAAGCAACTCGCAGGAGCAGAAAAACCTGATGTTACAAAATGGGTCTGGTTGGCGGAAGGTATGTTTTCGCTACACATTTGAAATCTTTTTATGTGAGGACACTGTTTTCACGAGAAACGTTAGGGTCTAAACTAACGGAGGCTCTTGAGTATCCCACAGACCATCAGCTAGATGGATGGGACTCCTGATTATAGATTCCTCCACAAACTGAAAACAACGAAATACAAAATGACTTACGTAGGAGACACAAGTGATTTCTATGTATAATAACATCGACATCTTCACAGGACTAAACGCAGAGATAAGTCGATAAGATGTAAGCAATTAACCTCCACACCACTGGGTATAGAGTGCTCTCGACATAACAAAAGTGGTCCAAATGTTAAAATATTAATTGTGAAATATACCTGACCATCTAAATAAAACTGATAAAATTATTAATTCTGGGATACTCCCTCTAGTACTAGAGTAGAGCATCACTGGATGTACGTCAGTGTCAACGAATACTCACGAAATGCTACCACAAAACCTACCAGTGTATCACCAAAATAATTCAGCAGAGCACAAATACTTTCTCCTAACCTACACGTGGATAGCTTCACATCTGCTCTCGACTACGACAGATCACTTCATTATACACACACGCAAACACTTTTAATCACATAAAACAGATAAAGATATAGAATCGTAATAATATTTATGTAGCTGGTGAATGACGCAAGCCGGCCGTTGTGGCCGAGCGGTTCTAGGCGCTTCAGTCTGGAACCGCGTTGCTGCTACGGTCGCAGGTTTATTTATTTATTTATTTAAATGTCAAGTTCCGTAGGACCAAATTGAGGAGCAAATCTCTAAGGTCATGGAACGTGTCAGTACATGATCTTACATCATAAAAACTAATAACAGATAAAAATAAATGTTCATGAACCTGAAAGAAAATCAGTCAATAAGTTTAAGCTAACGCTATCAGCAATACAATGAGAATCATCTTAATTTTTCAAGAAACTCCTCGACAGAATAGAAGGAGTGACCCATGAGGAAACTCTTCAGTTTCAATTTGAAAGCACATGGATTACTGCTAAGATTTTTGAATTCGAGTGGCAGCTTATTGAAAATGGATGCAGAGTATACTGCACAACTTTTTGCACAAGAGTTAAGGAAGTCCGATCCAAATGGAGGTTTGATTTCTGCCGAGTATTAACCGAGTGAAAGCTGCTTATTGTTGGAAATACACTAATATTGGTAACAAGAAAGGACATTAAGGAATATACATATTGAGAGGCCAATGTCAAAATACCCAGGCTCGTGAAAAGAGGTTGACAAGAGGTTCGTTAAATCACACCACTTATTGCCCGAACCGCCCGTTTCTGAGCCAAAAATATCCTTCTAGAATGGGAAGAATTACCCCAAAACATAACACCATACGACATAAGTGAATGAAAATAAGCAATGTAGACTAATTTACGTGTCGAAATATCAATCACTTTCGATACCGTTCGAATAGTGAAAATGGCAGTATTAAGTCTTTGAACAAGATCCTGAATGTGGGCCTTCCACGACAGCTTACTATCTATCTGAACACCTAGGAATTTGAACTGTTCAGTTTCATATGCCCGTTCTGTTAGTTTAAAACGTCAGGTTTTGTTGAATTGTGTGTTAGGAACTGTACAAACTGAGTCTTACTGTGATTTAACGTTAGTTTATTTTCTACAAGCCATGAACTGAGGTCATGTACTACTCTACTTGAAACAGAGTCAATGTTGCACACAACATCCTTTACTACCAACCTAGTGTCATCAGCAAACAGAAATATTTTAGAGTTACCCATAATACTAGAGGGCATATAATTTATATAAATAAGGAACAGGATCGGCCATAACACTGATCCCCCCCCACTTGACAGTACCCCACTCAGATCCCACATTACAGCCGTTATCAACATTGTGAATAATGACTTTGCCGCCTATTGCCAAAGTAAGAGGTGAACCAATTGTGTACTACTCCCCTTATTCCGTAATGGTCCAACTTCTGGAGCAATATTGTGTGATCAACACAGTCAAATGCCTCTGTTAAATCAAAAAATACTCCAAGCGTTCGAAACTTTTTGTTTAGCCCAACCAGTACCTCACAGAGAAAAGAGAATATAGCGACTTCTAAAACCGAACTGTACATTTGATAGCAAATCGTGTGATATAAAATGATCAATTAACCTTCCATACACAGCCTTTTCGATAACTTTTGCAAACACTGATGGCATAGAAATAGGTCTAAAATTATGTACATTACCCCTTTCTCCCTTTTTATAAAGCGGCTTTACTACTGAGTACTTTAATCGCTCAGGAAACTGACAATTCCTAAAGGAAAAATTACAAATATGGCTAAATACCGGGCTAACATGTGCAGCACAGTACTTTAATATTCTACTAGACACTCCATCATAACCATGAGAGTCCTCAGTCTTCAGTGATTTGATTATTGTCTCACACTCCTTCTTGTCTGTATCATAGAGGAGTATTTTAGACGTCAAGAAATTTATATAATTTCCTGTAGATACTAAATTTTTATTTAATTCACCAGCAATGCTCAGAAAATGGTTGTTAAATACTGTACATATATCTGGTTTATCAGTAACAGAAATATTATTACTGCAAACTGACTTTATGTCGTCAACCTTGTGCTGCCGACCAGACACTTCCTTCACAACTGACCATATGGCTTTAATTTTATCCTTTGAATTAGCTATTCTATTTGCATACCACATACTTTTTGCTTTGCTAATAACATTTTTAAGCGCCTAACTGTTGTGGTTGGCAGGAGAGCCAACCCCATTGCTAAAGGAGGCCGAAATGCACGAGTCTCAGCTCACGCATGTTGGCGTGAGATCTGGAACATGACACGGGAATTAGAATTAAGAAAAACGGACGTAGCTGGTGGAATACTTAACTTTAATCCATTAATGATGCACGTCGCTTGTTATGGTACATGATTCACAATATCAATAGTACGGATACTGGCGCCTTGCTAGGTCGTAGCAAATAACGTAGCTGAAGGCTATGCTAACCATCGTCTCTGCAAATGAGAGCGTAGAAGTCAGTGAACCATCGCTAGCAAAGTCGGCTGTACAACTGGGGCGAGTGCTAGGAAGTCTCTCTAAGAGACCTGCCGTGTGGTCTGCAATCATTGATAGTTGCGACACGCGGGTCCGACGTATACTACCGTACCGCAGCCGGTTTAAAGGCTACCACCTAGCAAGTGTGGTGTCTGGCGGTGACACCACACTTACAATACTGTTTGTAATGTGCTACTGTAGCTTTATTGTGACTACTTGTAACATTTTGATATAATTCCCGCTTTGTTCTACATGATATCCTTATCCCACTAGTCAGCCAACCGGGCTGTCCATTACTGCTAGTACTCCGTTTAGAATGTCCTAATCGAAAGCAACTCTAAAAGAGCATGAGAAATGTGCTATGGAAAGCATTGTATTTATCATCTATATTATCGGCATTATAAACATCTTGCCACTCTTGTTCCTTGACAAGATTTGAAAAACTATTGCTGTTGGATTAACTTTCCTACGTAGTTTGTAACTAAATACGACATTGGTTTGAGTACAATTACCTTTTAGTGTTAAAATATGTGCATCATGGTCTGAAAGAACATTCACCCTTATACTAACTGAATTCCCATCTACTAATGAAGAATGAATAAAAATGTTGTCTATGACTGTGCTACTGTTCCCCTGCACCCTAGTTGGAAAAACACAGTTTGCATCAGTTCATATGAATTTAGAAGATCTACCAACATCCTTTTTTTTTGCACAATAATGTACAAAATTAATATTGAAGTCACCACATAGAACTACTTTCTGGTACTTCCTACAAAGTGAATCAAGAACCCTCTCTAACTTAAGCAAAAATGCTCTGAAGTCGGAGTTAGGGGACCTATAAACAACAGCAATTAGAAGTTTAGTTTCACTAAATTCAACTAATGCTGCAAAACTTTCATATATCTGTTCAGTGCAGTGTCGTGATACGTCTATGGACTCAAATGAAATACTGTTTTTTTGCGTACAGAGCCACTCCCCCACCCCGGAACTCCTTGAGAAACAGCCAGCTAATCTGTAGCCTAGTAAAGGAAGCCTCCGAATTATCGAATTATTTAAGAGGTGCTCTGATATACCAATAATTTCAGAGTTAACATCTATTAGCAGTTCACTAACTTTATCTCTAATACCTCTTATATTTTGATGAAATATGCTAATTCCTTCTCTACTTGGGAACATTACATCCTCTGGAGGTGAGCCCTTAGTTAGAGGCACTTCCTTTAAGCAGCTCTAAAACCAACTACTATAGGAATTTTTCCATGAGTGATACCACTACCACCACCACCCACTACACTGTCACCTATAAGCTTAGCCAGCCTCCCCTTCCCATACCTATGGAGGTCCAGGCCATGCCTAGTGAAACCCAATCTACTGATAGACCCAACTGGCACCACTGCGATGTGGTCCATGCCCTCCGCCATCAGTGCCCTGCCCAGCCCCACATTAACGCGCCTAACAGCCGCATTAAGGTGAGGCCGATCATGACGCTGAAACAGTTGGACGAAATGCACATTAGTACCATCAGTTTGAGTAGCTATCTGAACCAAGTCACCACTGACATCATATTCCCTGTCCCTATCGAGACTGTTCCTTGCTCCACCCACTATCACTACCTGATCCTCTTTCGTAAAATTCTTACATAACTCCCCTATGCTTTCAGTCACCTGAACCAACCCTGCACTAGGCTTCACAATGCTGGTGACTTGGTACACACTCCCCAACTCCTCCTGCAACTGCTGGCCCACACCTCTACCGAAGTACCTAGCAACAGAACCTTCTTTCTGCTAGACTTTGCAGCTAACCTAGGCCTCCTAATTGCTGAGGACTGCTGCAAGTTCCCTACATCTACAGCTACACGAGTCTCCTCTCCACTCAACTCTGACAGTTGGTCGTATCTATTGCATGTATGCAAAGTAAAAGCGACTGAGTACCTCCTCTTCCTAGCTACCTTCTTTCCAACTGCCATTTCCCATTCCCCACCACCATTCACCCTCCTCAACCTGTCTAGTTCCTCCTTTGCGCATTGTAACTGCACCTGAAGGGCACAGATCTTACGCTCCTGCTCCTCTGTTAACTTGTTTCTACTACAGATTCTACATTCCCAGGAGAGGATCTCCCTAAAATGACCACTGACTTCGCCACTGCATTCCCCCCAAATGAAAATACTTTGAACAAATCGCACACCGTATTCCACTACTCACAAACCTACGACAGAGCCCACACTTTTCACTCATGGTAAATGTTACAGTTACTGAAAAAAACTATATGTCTACTTTATCAAAGTTCAGTTACACCAGTAGAACTATTTAAGAACTAACAATAATGGTCTCGAATCCTGCCTCGGACATGGATGTGTGTGATGTCCTTAGGTTAGTTAGGTTTAAGTAGTTCTGCGTCTAGGGGACTGATGACCTCATATATCCCATATAAGTCACACAGTGCTTAGAGCCATTTTGAATGACGCAAATAGCACTCGTTGCGTCATTCACCAACTTCAATTAACGGACGCGAAGTTCACTGATTCCAACGTGGATAAAATAGCTTTTATGTAGGTATTTAGATAAATCTTTACGTCTTGTCCGATTTTGTCTTGCCTTCTCGTAAAATAATTACGAAGATATCATGTCTCTTCTAAAAACTTTGTATTTCGCTGCGAGGCTTCTGCTATGATAATTAGCTGGAAATGTCTTCGTTTTACCTGTCTCTGCCCGCCCAAAATACTTCAGTTGTCTCCGGAAAGTAATACTCTCAATAACGTTACACATTCAAACTATTTCTACACAGAATATTTCCCCGATTCCGCAAAATTATCATTTATATCATCATCAAAATGAAACGACCCTGGCCGACTACAATACACCACTTCCTAGCTTCAGCTTCCTTTTTCATTTACACCTAGCCTCGTAATAAAAAACTGCACACATCTGCGTAAGTAACATTTTTGTACCCAGATCTATGTGTCTTCTAACGGAGCAAATTGGCGTTGATGAACATCCAATTTCAGGATTCAGAAAATACGGAAACCACTAGAGGAGAGGTCGGGACTACATGGAAGATGTGCACAGGCTTACAAAATTACTTCTACAGCGTACATGAAAGAACCATGGCAACAAAATGCCTGTCCACATTCTGCTAGGCTTGTTACAAATACACTGCCGCAGTTTCTCTAGAAGGTATTACACATCCTCCATTCGATCATGATATCACCCCATGTGATTTCCATGTTTCTGGAGGACCGACGAGAGAGATTACGGGTCATAGCTTTCATTGGGGCAAAGGTGAGCACGACTTGGTACAATCATGATACCATAGGCAAACCGCAAACATTTATCCATAAGGTCAGTGACATACATGTCCATCAGTATGAGAAATGTTTTCACAGTTATGGAGATTAGTCTTGATATAATAAACAGTTTACTTACGTTTTTCTCAACTGTTTCCCTTTCACTGCTGCCCCATATACAAAGGGTAAGTTGCCACTGATACCGTTCTGAGTATAAACATCCTCAGAGAGGTCTGGTCCATTTATTGCCATTAGATCCAACATATTTCCATATCTAGTGGCAATGCGAACCTTCTAAAGTAGGTACTTTTTAGAAAAGGCATTTAGCAATGATAAACGAGGTGTCTTACCATGACCAACACTAAGAAATGTATAATTATTCCTATCCATATCTGTATCATTACAAGCTCCTCTATTAACGACAGTCTGAATGGGGGAGCAAATTAAGCGAGATGAGTTTGAGTTGAAGATTTTCAGTTACATCTGGGCGTGAGTCCGGTGGTTAATAGGTAAATCGAGTTATAAGAATATTCCCAAAATTGATACTGTATCTTGAGCAAGTAATACAGCTCCAGTTTCATCTCAGGTGATCCGAGTTTGTTGTTCGTTGCGATAAATGCAGTACTTCTATTTCCCATACGTTTATGCTTTCGATATACGCTTGCAATTGCCACCATAAATCTCACCTTTGTTATCTTCGATTTTTACATACATTTCATAACCTGCTATTGTGTGGACTCCACACCTTTTTACGAGTGATATCAACCATTGTAGGTAGAAATAAGACTCGAGTCTCGTTCCGGCACACTGTTTTAATCTGCAAGCAAGTTTCAAACCTTGTAGGTTGTTGCGAATGGTTCGGCAGCTGATCAGGGTGCGGTGGACGCAAAGTCCTTTAAGCACGATACCCTCGTGGGTCTCCCACACGCCATCACCTGGTGGATAGTATCTCTGATAGTATTGTGCCACTTAGACGTTTACTGAGACCCTACAGTTTTCGAAACTACAGAACAAAGCTATGAATTCCCAGCCCTGTCCAGCTTGTGAAACAATCATCGAAGTCTCTGGTTCGCGCCGCCCACTCGTCTCAGAACAAGAAGTCCGTGATCTGCGCAGAATTGTGCACATTGTGACCTACGACTGGATTCCGTGAACAAGGGCATGGATTAACGCTTCTTCTGCTGCTATTCATCAAATACATTTTTTAGTTTCGATCTCTACTCGGTACAACCTTTACTGGTCTATTAACGACATGTGCGTTCTACGAAGTAAACCGAAACACACGTGATCGTTGCATATGATTCCATAAGTGTCCGCAAGTCGCTGGATGAGCCGCTGAACGTTATTTTTAGATGTTATGTTGGCTTGAAATGTTGTTCTTCGTTCATGAGAAGTGCTGGTCGATAAATGTCGCTGCCCAAACTGCAGGAGAATTCTATGTCATGAAAGTACCATTCCAAATAATAGGACTTCATTTCACCATTCACTTGGTTCATACTCCCCAGGAATCAAAAATTCTGTTCTAATTCCGTCATAACTCGAAACGACTAATACGGAACCGTTTACGCAGGAGGCTGCAGTAACTGCAATGTATAAAGACAGAAATATGTTCAGAGGAACAAATTCAAAGATGATCCGATGAAATGTGAGCACTGAACATCTACATCACCATTCTCGACACAACTAATGCGCTGCACAATTTAATATGCTGTCTGAATTCATAACACTGATGAAATTATTAATACTGGTACACTCGCTGTAGTTTCACTGATGTACACTTCAATATTACTAAAATACACGTCGTTAGCTCAAAATGGCTCTGAGCACGATGAGACTTAACTTCTGAGGTCACCAGTCACCGAGAACGTAGAACTACTTAAACATATTAGTCAACAATGCAGATTGCTTACGAATAACTCACGTTAGCCATCCTAAGATATTGTACACGTATTTGTGACCCGTACTAGCCGGGTATACTGAACATCTCCAGAGAAGGGCAGCATAAAGTGTCACAGGTTTGTTTCAGCCGCGTGAGAGTGTCACTGAGATGTTGAAAAAGTGAACGGGCAGATTCTTAAAGAAAAACGGAAACTATTCTGAGAAATCTTCTAAAAAACATTCCAAAACCGGCTTTAAATGGTGACTGTAGGGAAATATTAGAACCGCCTACCCATCGCTTTCTTAGGGTATGTGTCCTTAGGGTATGTGTGGACAAATCTAGGTTAATTACAGCATGCGCAAAGGCATGTAAACCATTACTTTTCTCTCACTCCATACGTGAATAGCAAGGGAAAATGTCTAAGTAGTTGATACAATGGGACGTACACTCTCTCATGCACTTCATAATGGTTTGCACGTTATAGACTTATATGCAGTAGTAGACGGATGCTACTACGACGCCTTAGAATGAAATTCAGAAATCATGTCAAAAAATGGTTCAAATGGCTCTGCGCACTATGGGACTTAACATCTATGGTCGTCAGTCCCCTAGAACTTAGAACTACTTAAACCTTACTAACGTAAGGACGTCACACAACACCCAGTCATCACGAGGGAGGGAAAATCCCTGACTCCGCCGGGAATCGAACCCGGGAGCCAGGGGGTGGGAAGCGAGAACGCTACCGCACGACCACGAGCTGCGGACGAATCATTTTAGTATCTGCAATCTTCGCTATGGCACGTAACATCCCACCCCGTGCAGGACGGTGGTCCCTGATGCTCGCACAGAATTGTTAGCATACTACGATATTCGTAACGATTTAGCTAACATACTATGACCTTTCTAACATTTTTATGTATTTAGTAAGCATACATAATATTTTACGATTAAAAGTATTTATGCCTTTGCTCCAGCAAGTATGCCTGAATTCTCCATTAGATACAGTTCATAGTGATCCTGTTTGTTGGAAGTGTTTTTAATACAACATAAAAGATCTATCCAGCCTGCAACGTAACAGCAGTGTATTTTTATTATTACCGCATGTTGTTGCCATGATAATTTAATACCGTGTGTTTTTTATACATTGGTACCTATCAATATGTATTATTTATTTATTTTATTTATTGTTCCTTGGGACCAAATTAAGGAGAAGTCTCCATTGTCATGGAACGAGTCAATACATGAAATTATAACACGATATTAGAAACAGATAAAATGAAATATAAAAAAAAACATACTCAGGTGACAGTGGGAAGGAAACATAAACGGTTTGAGTGCCAAATAGGAGGAACAAAGAACAGGTGGACACTTTCAAGTACTTACGATGCATATTCTCACAGGATGGCAACATAGTGAAAGAACTGGAAGCGAGGTGAAGCAAAGCTAATGCAGTGAGCGCTCAGCTATGATCTACTCTCTTCTGCAAGAAGGAAGTCAGTACCAAGACTAAGTTAACTGTGCACCGTTCAATCTTTCGACCAACTTTGTTGTATGGGAGCGAAAGCTGGGTGGATTCAGGTTACCTTATCAACAAGGTTGAGGTTTCGGATATGAAAGTAGCTAGGATGATTGCAGGTACTAGTAGATGGGAACAATGGCAGGAGGGTGTCCACAATGAGGAAATAAAAGAAAAACTGGGAATGAACTCTATAGATGTAGCAGTCAGGATGAACAGGCTCAGATGGTGGGGTCATGTTACACGCATGGGAGAAGCAAGGTTACCTAAGAGACTCATGGGTTCAGCAGTAGAGAGTAGGAGGAGTCGGGGCAGACCAAGGAGAAGGTACCTGGATTCGGTTAAGAACGATTTTGAAGTAATAGGCTTACCATCAGAAGAGGCACCAATGTTAGCACTGAGTAGGGGATCATGGAGGAATTTTATAAGGGGGCTATGCTCCAGACTGAACGCTGAAAGGCATAATCAGTCTTAAATGATGATGATGATGATGATTATGATGATGATGAAGGAGGTCTACCAGCATCCTCTTCCTTGCACAATCGCTTATACAATTAATACTGAAATCGCCACATATAACTAACTTTTTGTATTTCCTATAAAGTGAACCAAGAACCTCCTCTAGCTTTAGCAAAAATGTTGTGAAATCAGTCTGGGGATCTATAAATAACAACAGTTAGAAGTTTAGCTTCGTTAAAATTAACCACACCTGCACAACATTCAAACACCTTTTCAGTGCAGTACTTTGAAACATCAATTGACTCAAATGGGATGCCGTTTTTCACATACATGGCTACTCCGCCATACCGCAAAGAGCTCCTCGCAAAGCTGCCAGCCAACCTGTATCCTGGTAAAGAAAGCCTCTGACTTATCTCCTTATTCAAGAAGTGTTCAGATATACCAATAATTTCAGAGTCAACATCTATAAGCTGACTTCAACCTAAAAAAGGTGCAACTCTAACACCCACTGCTGCAGGAATTTTCCCATGAGTGATCCCACCCACCCCACCTATGCTCTCACCTATAAGCTTTGCCAACCTCCCCTCCCATACCTGTTGAGGCGCAGGCCATGTCTAGTGAAACCCGTCCTGCTGACAGACTCCACCGACACCACTGAAATGTGACCCATGCTTTCTGTCATCGGCGCACCCCCATGTCTCATGTTATTACGCCTGACGGCTGTATTACGATGAGGTCGATCGTGACGCTGAAACAGTTCCACGAAATGCACATTCGTGTTGCCAGTCTGAGTGCCTATCTTTTCCAGGTCACCATCTATGTCATACTCCCCATCCCTATCAATACTATTACCAGCCCCTCCCACTATCACTACCTGATCCTCTTTAGTAAAATTCCTACACACACCCCTATGTTAACAGTCACCTGAGCCAATCCTGCATTAGGCTTCACAATTCTGGTGACCTGGTACACACTCCCCAGCACTTCCTGCAACTGCTGGCCTACACCTCTTCCATGAGATCTACCTAACAGCAGAACCTTCTTCTTCCTCTTCGACTTTGCAACTGTTCTAGCCACCGTAACTACTGAGGTCTGCTGCATACTTCCTACATCTACAGCTACTAGAGATTCCTCTCCACTAGACTCTGACACTTGGTCATATCGATTGTAAACACCAATAGTAAAACTATCTGAATATCTTCTTCACCTAGAAGATCTCTTGCCAACAGCCAGCTCCCATTCTCCAACGCCCTTCTCCCTCCTCATCCTATTTAGCTCCTCCTGTACGTTTTTCAACTCCACCTGAAGGGCACAAATCTTACGCTCCTGTTACTCTATCAACTTACTCTTACTACGTAACCTGCAGTTCCAGGATACTCACTGGCTTCCCCACTGCATTCCCCCCAGTAAAAATACTTCGAACAAGTCTCACACCGCAATCCACTACTCACCAACCTACGGCAAAGCCCACACTTCTCACTCATGGTAAAACTTTACTTTTACTAAGTTCCGCTACTACAATAACAAGATGTTAAAAACCTGACTACAATCATCACAAACTTACTCTACAAGGGAAATATTACTTGAAAGCTTATAATTTCCTTCCTCCCATGACATTTTACAAAGTCATGTAAATCAAAGAATAAATATAGACAGTATAAATGTTTGTGGAATAATGGTAATGTGACGTAATAGAGGTATAAATTACATGCCTTCCACACTCATAAAAAAGATTATACAGTTTTTATTGTTAACCAAATTATTTTCATTCTGAAAAATAACCAAAAGTGTCACAACTCAGATATAAACAAATGCGTAATTTATTTACTGGACTGGTTGCTCTGCAATGTTTCATTGTAAATTTGACGTAATACAACATTTACCGTAATAAATCGGCAATTTCTACACTCCTGGAGATGGAAAAAAGAACACATCGACACCGGTGTGTCAGACCCACCATACTTGCTCCGGACACTGCGAGAGGGCTGTACAAGCAATGATCACACGCACGGCACAGCGGACACACCAGGAACCGCGGTGTTGGCCGTCGAATGGCGCTAGCTGCGCAGCATTTGTGCACCGCCGCCGTCAGTGGCAGCCAGTTTGCCGTGGCATACGGAGCTCCATCGCAGTCTTTAACACTGGTAGCATGCCGCGACAGCGTGGACGTGAACTGTATGTGCAGTTGACGGACTTTGAGCGACGGCGTATACTGGGCATGCGGGAGGCCGGGTGGACCTACCGCCGAATTGCTCAACACGTGGGGCGTGAGGTTTCCACAGTACATCGATGTTGTCGCCAGTGGTTGTCGGAAGGTGCACGTGCCCGTCGACCTGGGACCGGACCGCAGCGAGGCACGGATGCATGCCAAGACCGTAGGATCCTACGCAGTGACGTAGGGGACCGCACCGCCACTTCCCAGCAAATTAGGGACACTGTTGCTCCTGGGGTATCGGCGAGAACCATTCGCAACCGTCTCCCGCACACCGCTAGGCCGTCTTCCGCTCACGCCCCAACATCGTGCAGCCCGCCTCCAGTGCTGTCGCGACAGGCGTGAATGGAGGGACGAATGGAGACGTGTCGTCTTCAGCGATGAGAGTCGCTTCTGCCTTGGTGCCAATGATGGTCGTATGCGTGATTGGCACCGTGCAGGTGAGCGCCACAATCAGGACTGCATACGACCGAGGCACACAGGGCCAACACCCGGCATCATGGTGTGGGGAGCGATCTCCTACACTGGCCGTACACCTCTGGTGATCGTCGAGGGGACACTGAATAGTGCACGGTTCATCCAAACCGTCATCGAACCCATCGTTCTACCATTCCTAGACCGGCAAGGGAACTTGCTGTTCCAACAGGACAATGTATCCCGTGCCACCCAACATGCTCTAGAAGGTGTAAGTCAACTACCCTGGCCAGCAAGATCTCCGGATCTGTCCCCCATTGAGCATGTTTGGGACTGGATGAAGCGTCGTCTCACGCGGTCTGCACGTCCAGCACGAATGCTGGTCCAACTGAGGCGCCAGGTGGAAATGGCATGGCAAGCCGTTCCACAGGACTACATCCAGCATCTCTACGATCGTCTCCATGGAAGAATAGCAGCCTGCATTGCTGCGAAAGGTGGATATACACTGTACTAGTGCCGACATGTGCATGCTCTGTTGCCTGTGTCTATGTGCCTGTGGTTCTGTCAGTGTGATCATGTGATGTATCTGACACCAGGAATGTGTCAATAAAGTTTCCCCTTCCTGGGACAATGAATTCACGGTGTTCTTATTTCAATTTCCAGGAGTGTATTTAGTTAGTGTAGATTATATCATATTGTTTTACATTTAGTTCGCCTGTCAACAGGAGTGTATATTTATCGTATAATAACACTTCTGTTGAATTTGTTAGCGACTATATCCTCAGCAACTTTTCAAGATTCAGTAATATTAATCATAGCTTTTTCTGTTACACTGATTTGGGTGACTAGGTGCTTCATTTGCTAAAGGGAATTAATGATTCTTTTAGCTTAATAGATCCAGAAAGCTGAACAAAATTAGCAACCACAACGCAGCCACAATTTGTATGCTCTTGTCAAACACGGGATAAATTAGTTGACGTTTGTAAGCAGATGACTACTGTGCAATGGTAGGCCTAGGCACCCTGGAAAGGGTAGACAGACATCAGGGAGAAAGCAAGATGTTATACCGATCTCTCTAATAACAAGTTCGAGGTCCTGTAACTACTTGAAACGGAACTAAGCCACAGAGACTTTTGTCACCTGCCTGCTATACCCTGTGTCAAGAAGTAAATATGAAAGACTGGGGGTTTAGTAGATTATAAGCAGAGAATGTTAATATGATACAAGCAAACTGCAGGAGCATCTACCATATAGAGTAAGGATTCAGAATTAATACCGGTTATTAAAAGTAATAATGACTGGCCAGTATTAGGAACACAAATTTGGTTGAAACTGGAAGAAAACAGCAACTAAATCCTGAATACAGTTTGCAATGTTCATCATCAGGATAGGACAGAGGCTAAAGGGACCCTCTATATATTGTTGTAAACAATTGGGTAACATTTGGCGAAGTTGTTACTAATTCCGAATGTGTATCAATCTCCAATCGGCATGAAGTTTAGGATTAATGGTGGGTTACAATCGTAACCGGATGCTTTTATAAACATCTACGTCAGAAAATGTACAGGTTGAGGGAATTGCAGCATTTCGTGAATAAGATTCCTGATCAAGCTATAGTGACGAGGGGTGACAACGACTTACGAGGAATATTGTAAGAGCGTCATGCGATAAAAAACAAGTGCCACGCGCCGATAGAATTTTGTTTCGTGGTGCTGTTATCACTGTGCAACCGTCAGTTTGTCTATGACATGTATGCAATTATCATATCTTTAGTTCGTCAGTACAGCTTGATGTATCTGGTATGTGTTCCGTATTTCTTAACTGTCGCTTTGTGCGTAATGCGCTACGGCAGCGCTTCTGCTTTTACTAAGTGACTATATGTCTTCTGTTTTACATTTGTCTGACTGTGTGTTATATAGAAATGCTTAATGTTTAAGTCATTCATTCACCAGCTAATAACGTTTTATTAATGACCTGCTCAGCATTTGTGCAGTTCTGTTCCAAATATTCTGACCGTATTTCCTGAAAATTACATACAGCAGACATTTAGAGAACCAACTCGTCTTAGACCTCCAAGCAACAAAAGGACTTCAATGGCTTCAGTTAGGGTTTGTGCACCACAGGAAGGGATCAGGTTATATCTGTTTGTTGATAATAATGAATGGTACTATTATTACGTTAAATCACATCACTAGAGGTCCATTTGTTAATAACAAATTAAGTTTACATGATCTTCCTAGCCGGCCGCGGTGGTCTTAGCGGTTCTAGGCCCTCAGTCCGGAACCGCGCGACTGCTACGGTCGCAGGTTCGAATCCTGCCTCGGGCATGGATGTATGTGATGTCCTTAGGTTAGTTAGGTTTAAGTAGTTCTAAGTTCTAGGGGACTGATGACCACAGATGTTAAGTCACATAGTGCTCAAAGCCATTTGAACCATTTCATCTTCCTAATTCGAGGCACTAGCAGAAACTACATATGGACAGATATTTAGTACTCTCGTTCGTCACTATTTTACGTATTTGTTCATTTTTTACGTATATCTTTATATATACTACAATTTGCGTACTTTACAATTTTTCGTGTCTTTGCAAAATTTTAAGTTGTGTCCCACTGCCCCCGACGTCACATCAACACCGCGTCGGATGAGCGTTATAACGCTGCTGTCAGCCAAACACAATAAATCGGTATGTGCCCAAAAGTATCGGAATATTATGTATCACTGCTAATCCACCATCAAATTACTGGATTTTGTGTGTGGTGTCATAATGCATGCGTTACAAATGAACACATACTCCTCATTGGTAGAAATAATGACGTCTGGACGCATTAATTACATCACAGCAAAATCCTTAAGCACTGATATTTTACTGATTTCTTATCAAACATATCATATACAGGGTGTTTCAAAAATGACCGGTATATTTGAAACGGCAATACAAACTAAACGAGCAGCGATAGAAATACACCGTTTGTTGCAATATGCTTGGGACAACAGGACATTTTCAGGTAGACAAACTTTCGAAATTACAGTAGTTACAATTGTCAACAACAGATGGCGCTGCGGTCTGGGAAACTGTATACTACGATATTTTCCACACATCCACAATGCGTAGCAATAATATGGCGTAGTCTCTGAATGAAATTACCCGAAACCTTTGACAACGTGTCTGGCGGAATGGCTTCACATGCAGATGAGATGTACTGCTTCAGCTGTTCAATTCTTTCTGGATTCTGGCGGTACACCTGGTCTTTCAAGTGTCCCCACAGAAAGAAGTCACAGGGGTTCATGTCTGGTGAATAGGGAGGCCAATCCACGCCACCTCCTGTATGTTTCGGATAGCCCAAAGCAATCACACGATCATCGAAATATTCATTCAGGAAATTAAAGAGGTCGGCCGTGCGATGTGGCCGGGCACCATCTTGCATAAACCACGAGGTGTTCGCAGTGCCGTCTAAGGCAGTTTGTACCGCCACAAATTCACGAAGAATGTCCAGATAGCGTGATGCAGTAATCGTTTCGGATCTGAAAAATGGGCCAATGATTCCTTTGGAAGAAACGGCGGCCAAGACCAGTACTTTTTGAGGATGCAGAGATGATGGGACTGCAACATGGGGCTTTTCGGTTCCCCATATGCGCCAGTTCTGTTTGACGAAGCCGTCCAGGTAAAAATAAGCTTCGTCAGCAAACCAAATGCTGCCCACATGCATATCGCCGTCATCAATCCTGTGCACTATATCGTTAGCGAATGTCTCTCGTGCAGCAATGGCAGCGGCGCTGAGTGGTTGCCGCTTTTGTATTTTGTATGGATAGAGGGGTAAACTCTGGCGCATGAGACGATACGTGGACGTTGGCGTCATTTGGAACGCAGCTGCAACACGGTGAACGGAAACCCGAGGCCGCTGTTGGATCACCTGCTCCACTAGCTGCGCGTTGCCCTCAGTGGTTGCCGTACGCGGTCGCCCTACCTTTCCAGCACGTTCATCCGTCACGTTCCCAGTCCGTTGAAATTTTTCAAACAGATCCTTTATTGTATCGCTTTTCGGTCCTTTGGTTACATTAAACCTCCGTTGAAAACTTCGTCTTGTTGCAACAGCACTGTGTTCTAGGCGGTGGATTTCCAACACCAGAAAAATCCTCTGTTCTAAGGAATAAGCCATGTTGTCCACAGCACACTTCGACGTTGTGAACAGCACACGCTTACAGCCGAAAGTCGACGTACAGAATGGGGCACCCACAGACTGCGTTGTCTTCTATATCTTTGACATCACTTGCAGCGTCATCTGTTGTTGAAAATTGTAACTACCGTAATTTCGAAAGTTTGTCCGCCTGAAAATGTACTGTTGCCCCAAGCATATTGCAACAAACGGTGTATTTCTATCGCTGCTCGTTTAGTTTTTATTGCCGCTTCAAATATACCGGTCATTTTTGAAACAACCTGTAAGAGTTTGTTGTATCTTACGATAAATACACTACCTCCGTTACCCATACGCTTATGCTTCCGATGTACACTTGCACTTACCACAAAAATTATCACCGCTGTAAGTTTGGATTTTTACCCAAATTTCTATACCTTATATTGTTAGAACTCTGCTTCCAATCCTCGTAAGTTGTTGCGAATGCTTCGGTAGCAGACCGGAGTGAATTGGGTGGAATGTTGCCTAGGATAAAACAAATTCTGAACATTACACAAACTATCAGCTAAATGCATCTGATCTCTGCTTGTAGTTCGCTAGTGGTCCATTTACGGAGACCCAAACTATTTCGAACTTACAGTGCTATTATAGAATTTGGTTCAACTTGTTTTCGCAGTCTCTGGTTCACGCCACCCTCTTGTCTCAGAACATGGATTTCGTCATTACGTCTGTGGAGAATCCTGCATATTTCAAACTTTGTAGAAATTCCATGATCAAGCGCGTGGATTACGACTTTTGCATCTCCCACTCATCAATTTTTTTATTTGCAATTTTGTGCTCTACCCGACACAACCCTCACAGTTCCTTAAATGACATGTCCATTCTGGTAAACAGCTGACACTAAAGTTTTTTATTTATGACTAATTCATTGTCGGCAGATCACTGAATGAACTTGCTGAACTTTACTTTGAGATGGAATGAGTTGGTTAACACATCGTGTGTCGTCCATGACAAGTGGGTGTTTATAAGTATCGTCGACTAAACCGTTGTAGAATACTATGTCATCAAGTATGCGTGTGTAGTAATAAGAGTACTCTGAAGAAATGTATTGGTAAGCTCTTACACGTCGCCGGCCGAGTGGCTGAGCGGTTCTGGGGTCTTCAGTCTGGAACCGCGCGACCGTTACGGTCGCAGGTTCGAATCCTGCCTCAGGCAAGGAGGTTTGTGATGTCCTTAGGTTAGTTAGGTTTAAGTTGCTCTAAGTTCTAGGAGACTGATGACTTTAGAAGGTAAGTCCCGTAGTGCTTAGACCCATTTTTAATCTTACACGTCCTCCACATATCCTTGAATTCTGCCATTGCAGTTTCCATATATTTGGTGCCCTGAAGAAAGATATTTGTTGCCGTACATTTTCTTCATACGTGGAGATACGGGCCTGAGCACAAACGTGATTCCTTAGGTATGCACATGTTTTTAATTGCGGGACAAGTGATTAATGAAAATGCCAGTTGAAGCTGATACATGGTAACTTGAAGCCAAGCAGAGTGATGTGTCGGTTTATTAGCGAAGAAAGCGGCAATTTAGCAGAAATGACGTAGCATTCTATGTAGTAAATAGTTCTAATGTGTAGCGTGGAGAAGGGAATTTGTAGTACTATCACAATGGTAGTAGTTTGTGCATACAGAGACGAGTAAAACGAAGAAGTTTAAAAGCTAATTATCATCATGTAGTGAAATAGCCAACGTTAAAAGGCAACACAAGTTTTTCGGAATTATCAACACAGAAGCGATCACATAAGAGTAAGCAGACATAAGAGAGAAGATAGAAGAACTGAAGATTCAGGAGAACATCTTCTCTATAATCTTCTATGTCCTGTGACGAAGATTCCAGACTTCCACAGTGCGAGAAGGAACCAATCGTCATCACAAAACCAAAATACACGCTGCACCAGTAGAGACTGTGTACGAAACAGATAAACACGTTATTTTAACTATGGAAACAGGAAGCTGACTAAACTATAATTTTTATCAACATACTTCAGAAAAGAAGGATAACAATGGGTGTTAATAGCATTTTTCTACAGCTATATCTACATGGATAGTTAACTGCTGTGGTCATCAGCCCCCTAGAACTTAGAACTACTTAAACGTAACAAACCTAAGGACATAACACATACCCATGCCCGAGGTAGGATTCGAACCTGCGACCGTACAGGTCGCGCTGCTCCAGACTGTAGAGCCTAGAACCGCTCGGCTACTCCGGCCGGCGATCAATTTTCAATATTAACTTATTTCTCCTCCAAGGACGTAGTCTGTGCAGTGGTGTCTCCCATTGCAATTCCACATATCTCTTGGCATATGCTCGTTATCGATCCACTGGTCCACCATACAGTCGTGAAAGTGCTGAAACTACTGGTTTTCAGGCGTGCCTCAACTGAATAGACAGTCAACAATCATCCAGCATTTCCAGGCGTTATGCCTCCTCTGTTGAAGTAAAACGATATTTGCTTATTTGATGTTCACTGGACTAGCCATGATCGTGAGTAATGTATAATTTTATACGCAAAATTTGCCGTTCTTCTCAATTCTTAAATCAAATATTAGGGTCCCCATTTTAAAATAAATCACTGTTAAGTTCCAAAACACCAAGAAAATCACGTTGAAAGTCACCGCCAGTAGCAGCAATTCGTGACCCACTTAGCCACTTGTAGCTGTCCCGCACACAGACCTTAGAGTTGTTGCGTAACCTAAAGGCGTGATATCTTTTTCTGCAGATACTGGTCACCTCTTTATGTGGGCATTTTGTAACGATGTGCTATTTCTCATACACACAGTATCTTTGGTAGGAAGCAACAAAATTTTGCTGTTACATTATTATTCTTATTATATAATTATTTTTAACAACATGAAATTTCCATAACATGAAGTATTACATTACAAAATGAGTAATGTAGAGGTGGCTTGGCAAGGCTTTATCTATCGGGTGTGGTGTATCTGATATACAGGGTGTTTCAAAAATGACCGGTATATTTGAAACGGCAATACAAACTAAACGAGCAGCGATAGAAATACACCGTTTGTTGCAATATGCTTGGGACAACAGGACATTTTCAGGCAGACAAACTTTCGAAATTACAGTAGTTACAATTGTCAACAACAGACGGCGCTGCGGTCTGGGAAACTCTATAGTACGATATTTTCCACATATCCACCATGCGTAGCAATAATATGGCGTAGTCTTTGAATGAAATTACCCGAAACCTTTGACAACGTGTCTGGCGGAATGGTTTCACATGCAGATGAGATTTACTGCTTCAGCTGTTCAATTGTTTCTGGATTCTGGCGGTACACCTGGTCTTTCAAGTGTCCCCACAGAAAGAAGTCACAGGGGTTCATGTCTGGCGAATAGGGAGGCCAATCCACGTCGCCTCCTGTATGTTTCGGATATCCCAAAGCAATCACACGATCATCGAAATATTCATTTAGGAAATTAAAGACGTCGGCCGTGCGATGTGGCTGGGCACCATCTTGCATAAACCATGAGGTGCTCGCAGTGTCGTCTTAGGCAGTTTGTACCGCCACAAATTCACGAAGAATGTCCAGATAGCGTGATGCAGTAATCGTTTCGGATCTGAAAAATGGGCCAATGATTCCTTTGGAAGAAATGGCGGCCCAGACCAGTACTTTTTGAGGATGCAGGGACGATGGGACTGCAACATGGGGCTTTTCGGTTCCCCATATGCGCCAGTTCTGTTTATTGACGAAGCCGTCCAGGTAAAAATAAGCTTCGTCAGTAAACCAAATGCTGCCCACATGCATATCGCCGTCATCAATCCTGTGCACTATATCGTTAGCGAATGTCTCTCGTGCAGCAATGGTAGCGGCGCTGAGGGGTTGCCGCTTTTGAATTTTGTATGGATAGAGGGGTAAACTCTGGCGCATGAGACGATACGTGGACGTAGGCGTCATTTGGACCGCAGCTGCAACACGGCGAACGGAAACCCGAGGCCGCTGTTGGATCACCTGCTCCACTAGCTGCGCGTTGCCCTCAGTGGTTGCCGTACGCGGTCGCCCTACCTTTCCAGCACGTTCATCCGTCACGTTCCCAGTCCGTAGAAATTTTTCAAACAGATCCTTTATTGTATCGTTTTTCGGTCCTTCGGTTATATTAAACCTCCGTTGAAAACTTCGTCTTGTTGCAACAACACCGTGTTCTAGGCGGTGGAATTCCAACACCAGAAAAATCCTCTGTTCTAAGGATTACGAAACTTTAGACTGAAATTCAGAAATCATGTTACAGAACACGAAATTTTCTAAAATGTACTTCATCTCATCCTTTCACGTCTCAAAATATAACTGAGTCCTATTAAGATTTATTTTTCTAGAATACAATTAATTCAGTCTGGCAGTGTACCCACTGAAGTCCATTTGTTAGTTGGTTGTGAAAGTTTCCTCTTAAGCCGTACTGACTGCAAGTGTTTCAGGTAGAGTTAGAGATCTAGATTTTGATTTCTTGAGACGCTAGGCGATCATTTAATTCACTCTGGCAGAGACGTTCACACAAATTCAAGGCAATTGATATGTTGTATGTGCCCGACAGTTCCCTGACTGTAACTACTAAGCTCAGCAATCATCAAGCCAACCAGCCTGTAGCATACCTTTAGGCTGAGATTTTGGTACAAGCCCTGTGAAATGGTGAAGCCTTAATCGCAGTTCGCTATGGCACATAACATCCCACCGCGTGCAGCACTGTGATCCCTGATGCTCGCACAGAATTGTGAGCCTGCAGTGATATTGGTAACAATTTATAAAACATGCTATGATCTTTGTAATATTTTTTGTACTTAATAAGCTTACACTTTATTTTAAGATTAAAAAGCTTTATGCCTGTTCTCCAGCAAGTACGCTGTTAGGTACAGTTCACAGCGATGTTATTTATCGGAGGCGTTGTCAGTACAATATAAAAGATCTTTTCATTTTATAACATAACAGCAATGCATTTGGTTATATTTATTTCATGGTTTCCCCATCATAGTTTAAAATCTGGGTTTTTTGCCTTGTTCATAAACCGAGAACTAAATACTGTTACCTGTGCAATGCCCTTTATCATAGTTCATGGTTAATTTGACTTGACATAACTTGTATCGTAATAAATCGGAATTTGCTGTTTACTTACTGTAGCACATATAATATCCCACTGTGGTACATCTACATCTACATCTGCATCTACATCCATACTCCGCAAGCCACCTGACGGTGTGTGGCGGAGGGTAACATCCCTGTCATGAGATTATAATTGTCACATACTAACACATCTGTTGAATTTGTTAGCTACTGTTACCTCAACAACGTTTCAGAAAATCATTTTAATCCCAAGTTTTTCTGTTGCATTTCTAACTAATTGATTCATTTGTTAAAGGCAGTTAATAATTCTTTTAGCTAAACATATCCACAAATCAAAACATTTAGCAGCCACAATGCAGCGTCACTGAGAATACTCTCAGGAACACGAGATGAATTAGATGACGTTTGTAGGCAGCTATAAATGGCCCTAACGGCTGTGTGGTTCTACCGCTAGGCACGCTGTATAGGGGAGACAGACACGAGGGAGAACACAAAGTGTTATATCGATCACACTAAGAAGTTCGAAGTGCTGTATGTACTGGAAATCAAAACTGAGCCAGTAAGACTTACTTCTCCAGCTGGATAACCTTCTATATCTTGCGTCAAGAAGAGGTAAACATGAAAGGGTTGCTGTGTAGTAATCTTTGGAAATTCAAAAATATGGCGGTTAATTTAACCCCTTAACTAAATGGCAGTATAGGCTGGTAAGGGACACGTGGTGCACTCAGTTTATATGCATGTGGCCTCTTTAGAAACGCTGAAGTCGCTATTCCGGTTGTCAGTGAGGGAAAAGGTCTATACCTAACTGAAAACTGCGGAGGACGTTGGGACAAAAGATGCCGGTCCGAGTCACACTTGGATCATTCCAGAGTTTGCCAGAGAAAGTTGAGGAGACTACACGTTCTAACAGAGCTTCAATGAAGCTCACAATTTGCAGCATTGCTCCCATAAATGATCGTGGCTTCTGGTTGTATGTTGAATGGAGGGATTGAAGAAAAGTTTTCGAAGTTTCTGCCAGAAGCTAGGCTGTGACTTCCAGGACTTCTGTCATAAGGCAGACAACTGTAGTGGTCCTCTAAATAGGCCAGATGATCACTCTCCATCGTTGGCTGCTACCACGGTAGCTGACTGCATGGGGTGCATGCAAGAGAGTTTTTAGAATAGGCTGTAGATAGCTGTAGGGGACCCTGAAATGGCAGTAGAAGATCGAAACAGATGGTGCCTACAGGTTAGCATTTTAAAGTCCTAGTGATTAATTACCACTACCCGAGCAAAAAAGTAGCAGAGTTTGAAGAGCTCCTAGAAAACTGGCAGGGAAGTGGAGTCTAGGCGAATTTCCATCCACTTCATCCATATCTGCTGCCGAAGCATTCACATCAAGGTACAATAATTGGAAGCACTCGTAAAAAGGTGTGGAGTTCACATAAAACATGCTTCATTTGTTAAAGGGAATTAGTAATTCCTTTAGCTGATCAGATCAAGAAATGAAAATAAAAATAGCAACCACAACGCAGTCGCACTTAGAATGCTCTTGTCGAACACGGGATAAGTTACATGACGTTTGTAAGCAGATGTAAATGGACCTGACTACTATGTAGTGGTAGGCCTAGGCACCATGAAAAGGGTAGACAGAGACCAGGGAGAACTCAAGATGTTATACCGATCACTCTAATAACAAGTTCGAGGTCCCGTATGTACTTTAAATGAAACTGAGCCAGAGAGACTTACGTCACCTATTGCAGAGCATGCTATATCCTGTGTGAAGAAGAGGTGAGCATGAACGGCTAAAGGTCTAGTAGTCCTTTGCAGTTCAAAAGTATGGCGAATAATTTAACCATTTGTGCAAATAGCAGCAAATGATAGGAGTGGCCGCCAGATGCACTCAGCAAATATGCCCCTTGAACTCATTCAAAATGATGAAGATGCTATTCCGGCTGTCACTAAGGGAACAGGGGTATGCCTACATGAAGATTCTGACGCACATTTGACAAACGATACCTGGCAGGTGGGGTCCGAGACATACTAGGAACAGTCCAGATACGCTTACAGAGTTTCAACCAAGCTCACAATACCTGAGCTGAATGGGTAGATTGAACAAAAGACAGCTACAAGCTAGGTTGTAACCTCCTGGACTTCCTCCGTAAGGCTGACAACTTTAGGGTGCCTCTTAATAGGCCAGATATACGCTACACATGAAAGGCTGTTACCCAGGTAGCTAACTGTGTGTGGGATTTACACAAGAATAGGCCACTCTCCACACCGTCCAAATAACGACAGCTGTGGAGGACCCAGAAATGGCAGTATAACATTGAAAGAAATAGTGCCTACAGTTAAGCGTTTCAAAACCATAGTGATTAATTACCAATCCTTCTTAAAAAAAGTAGCAGAGTTTGAAGTGCTCCTAGAAATCTGTGGATCTCCCATTATTGTAGAGAGGGAAAGCTGATTGAAACCCGAAATTGATAGCAGTGAGATATTTGAGGAAAAATTTAACCGTGTATCGAAGGAACACGCAGTTGTAAAACGGGTGATGTCTTTGTTGCAATAGAGAAGAAAATTAAATCCAGGAAACTGAAAATGCGTGCCAGATTGTCTGCACAAAACTCAGTATCAAAGGTGGACATAACCTTATAATCGGATCCCTCCATCGACCACCATATTCACCACCAGATATAACTAATAACGGAATACCTAAATTCACTAGTACATGAGTTCCTCAATCATACTGTCTTTCACTGGAGGAAACTTTAATAATTCTACAATCAGTTGGGATAGTTTCAGTTTTGTAGGGGGTGGGCGTAATCATATGTTCTGCGAAGGGTTACAAAATACATTCTTCGAGAACCACCTACAACAGAATGTCTGGAACACCACTTATGAAGGAAATACACTCCTGGAAATTGAAATAAGAACACCGTGAATTCATTTTCCCAGGAAGGGGAAACTTTATTGACACATTCCTGGGGTCAGATACATCACATGATCACACTGATAGAACCACAGGCACATAGACACACGCAACAGAGCATGCACAATGTCGGCACTAGTACAGTGTATATCCACCTTTCGCAGCAATGCAGGCTGCTATTCTCCCATGGAGACGATCGTAGAGATGCTGGATGTAGTCCTGTGGAACGGCTTGCCATGCCATTTCCACCTGGCGCCTCAGTTGGACCAGCGTTCGTGCTGGACGTGCAGACCGCGTGAAACGACGCTTCATCCAGTCCCAAACATGCTCAATGGGGGACAGATCCGGAGATCTTGTTGGCCAGGGTAGTTGACTTACACCTTCTAGAGCACGTTGGGTGGCACGGGATACATGCGGACGTGCATTGTCCTGTTGGAACAGCAAGTTCCTTTGCCGGTCTAGGAATGGTGGAACGATGGGTTCGATGACGGTTTGGATGTACCGTGCACTATTCAGTGTCCCCTCGACGATCACCAGAGGTGTACGGCCAGTGTAGGAGATCGCTCCCCACACCATGATGCCGGGTGTTGGCCCTGTGTGTCTCGGTCGTATGCAGACCTGATTGTGGCGCTCACCTGCACGGCGCCAAACACGCATACGACCATCATTGGCACCAAGGCAGAAGCGACTCTCATCGCTGAAGACGACACGTCTCCATTCGTCCCTCCATTCACGCCTGTCGCGACACCACTGGAGGCGAGCTGCACGATGTTGGGGCGTGAGCGGAAGACGGCCTAACGGTGTGCGGGACAGTAGCCCAGCTTCATGGAGACGGTTGCGAATGGTCCTCGCCGATACGCCAGGAGCAACAGTGTCCCTAATTTGCTGGGAAGTGGCGGTGCGATCCCCTACGGCACTGCGTAGGATCCCACGGTCTTGGCGTGCATCCGTGCGTCGCTGCGGTCCGGTCCCAGGTCGACGGGCACGTGCACCTTCCGCCGACCACTGGCGACAACATCGATGTACTGTGGAGACCTCACGCCCCACGTGTTGAGCAATTCGGCGGTACGTCCATCCGGCCTCCCGCATGCCCACTATACGCAATCGCTCAAAGTCCGTCAACTGCACATACGGTTCACGTCCACGCTGTCGCGGCATGCTACCAGTGTTAAAGACTGCGATGGAGCTCCGTATGCCACGGCAAACTGGCTGACACTGACGGCGGCGGTGCACAAATGCTGCGCAGCTAGCGCCATTCGACGGCCAACAGCGCGTTTCCTGGTGTGTCCGCTGTGCCGTGCGTGTGATCATTGCTTGTGCAGCCCTCTCGCAGTGTCCGGAGCAAGTATGGTGGGTCTGACACACCGGTGTCAATGTGTTCTTTTTTCCATTTCCAGGAGTGTATATTCTATCTAGTAGGACCGTTGCTATTCACAATATACATAAATGATCTGGTGCATGACATAGGAAGTTCACTGAGGCTTTTTGCAGATGATGCTGTGGTGTATCGAGAGGTTGCAACGATGGAAAATTGTACTGAAATGCAGGAGGATCTGCAGCGAATCGACGCATGCTGCACGGAATGGCAATTGAATCTCAATGTAGACAAGTGTAATGTGCTGCGAATACATAGAAAGAGAGAAGCCTTATCATTTAGCTACAAAATAGCAGGTCAGCAACTGGAAGCAGTTAATTCCATAAATTATCTGGGAGTACGCATTAGGAGTGATTTAAAATGGAATGATCATATAAAGTTGATCGTCGATAAAGCAGATGCCAGACTGAGTTTCATTGGAAGAATCCTAAGAAAATGCAATCCGAAAACATAGGAAGTAGGTTTCAGTACTCTTGTTTGCCCACTGCTTGACTACTGCACAGCAGTGTGGGATCCATACCAGATAGGATTGATAGAAGAGATAGAGAAGATCCAACGGAGAGCAGCGCGCTCCCTTACAGGATCATTTAGTAATCGCGAAAGAGTTACGGGTATGATAGATAAACTCCAGTGGAAGACTGCAGGAGAGGCGCTCAGTAGCTCGGTACGGGCTTTTGTTAAAGTTTCGAGAACATACCTTCACCGAAGAGTCAAGCATTATATTACTCCCTCCTACGTATATCTCGCGAAGAGACCATGAGGATAAAATCAGAGAGATTAGAGCCCACACAGAAGCATACCGACAATCTTTCTTTCCACGAACAATACGAGACTGGAATAGAATGGAGAACCGATAGAGGTACTCAGGGTACCCTCCGCCACACACCGTCAGGTGGCTTGCGGAGTATGGATGTAGATGTAGATGTATCAGTGAACTCCAGACGTTTTTTTACTAATGTTTACCATCCTTGTACGTTGATTTTAATGCCTCTTCAAGTTTACAGGGTGAAGTTGATGGAACGTCGCTTAGGCTACAATGCCGACATTAGTATCTCACACACCATTAGCTAGATTGATCTGATTTCGATTTATGGAGGCTCTGCAGCGCTCTATTATGCCCCAGCTCCACCCAGCTTGTCACACTATCTTAGAAGTCTCCGATTCACATCACTCATTCGTCTCAGGACGGGTCTTAGGTCAGTGCTGCGGAGAAAGCTGCATATTGTAAGTTTCGTTGAATCTCCGTGAGCAAGGGCGCGGATTTAGACTTCTCCAGCTCCTATTCATCATTTTTTTCCAATTTCGTCTCTCTAGTCAACATTGTACAACAATCACTGCTCCATAAACTACTTGCCCATTCTGCGAGTACTAAAGCTTTTACTTGAGTTTGTTTCAAATGATTCCATCAGTGTCTGCAAGCTACTGAACAAACCTGACGAATTTTACTTTCAGCTGTAATTTGGGATTCAAATGTCGTTTGTTGTACATGACAAGTGCTTGTCGATAACTGCCGTTGGCTAAACCGGTGAAGGATGCTATGCCACCAGTTTCCCGTGTCCATTTATGGGACAGCATTTCACCCTTTACTTGGTTCATACTCCCAATCAATCACTAATGATGTTCTGATGCCACCATAAACTCACAAGGACAAATACGGAATATCTTACGCAATGTTTTAAAGCAGAATCATTTTCAGAGGACTATACTCAGAGACAAACTGACAAGATGTGGGCAGTGAACGTCAACACCACTGATTAGAGACATTTCTAAACACAATAAACGTGGTGCTTACCTTAATATCTTACAACTGTAATAAATCAATACGCTGTCGGTATACATATCATGGGTTAAAATATTAATACTGGAACACTGCTTTTAGTACTATTGAAGCACACTTCATTATTACTCAGTACGCGTTACTCTCAATGAACAATCATGAAATGCTATCAACAAAACTGCTACTGATTCCCCAAAATTATTTTTTTCTACACCAATACTTTCGCCTAACCTACACATCTGCCCCCATCCCCCCTCCCCCCTCCCTTGAACCATAGACCTTGCCGTTGATGGAAAGGCTTTCGTGCCTCAGCGGTACGGTACAGATAACCGTATCATATGTTTAACCACAATGGAGAGGTATCTGTTGAGAGGGCAGACAAACGTGTGGTTCTTGAAGAGGGGTAACCAAAGCTTTAATTTTTTTGAGGGCTCGCAGATCTGATATGTGGTTAAATGATGATGGCATCCTCTTGGGAAAGACGTTCCAAAGGTAAAATACTCCCCCATTCTGACGTCTGGGATAGTAGTACTCAGGAGGACGTCGTTATGTGGAGAAACAAAACTGGCGTTACACGAATGAGAGTGAAGAAAGTCAAATCCCTTACTTGGGCAGCTAGCGTAGGTAACTGAAAGAGAAGAGTGGGTAGGATAAAGTCAGATACAATGAGAATTAGTGATGTTCCATGTCTGGAGGAAGGAAACTTAAGGTCAGGTGTATACAGGGCTATAAATACAAAATTAAGTAGAGATAATGAAGAAGTAGCTATAATAATGAGTAAAAAAGACGTATAAGCTAATTATAAACAGCATGTTGGACACATTACTGTAGGCAAGGTAGACACACACCACCGTAGTTCAAGTTTATGTTTCAACTAGCTCCGCAGATGAGGTGGAGATTGATGAAATATATGATGAGATAAAAGAAATTATTCAGATTAGATTAGATTAGATTCAGTTTGTGTTCCATAGAGCCAGAAATGAGATGTTTCTCGTGGATGTGGAACATATCACAAAGAATAACATAAAACATTCTAGTACGATACCTACTACCCTGATCATGTGTCAGGATATTGTCAAAATAGGTGAATACATAACAGTAAAATGGAAGTGCTAATATTTACTGAATTAATACACAGTAAGAATTAAACATTGTTATGCACTTTAAATAAAGTTATCACTCACAAAATACCTAATCTTGCTTGTTGTGACTAGGTGCTGTAAAAACAAAATTCTAACAGACATTTTTCTTAAGCTGGTCTAACAATCCCTGTTGAGATATTCATCTATAAAATAGAAGGATTTACTTTTCAAAAAGGCGTTCAAATTCTGTTTTAAACATGCTTTACCTTAAACCAGTTCTTAATGGTTACTGGTAATTAATGGAAAGTGTGTGTTGTAACCTCCCCACAGAATAACTTCCGAAACCTCCCAACAGCAAAAAATAATATAAATAATATTCTCATTTAGCGTAACTACCCAACAGTGAAAATATGTTTGGCTTTGACATTTAGCGTAACCTACCAATAATACAATGTGACAAACGTGTCGATAAAACTGTCGCTCACTTATAACCTTTCAATAATTGACTGTCAATTTAAACTGGTAAATTTTTTGACGTCAGCAGTGCTGCGTCATGGCCCTGAAAATTCATTATGAATACACTGAAAAATCTTACCTCCATTAGGTCGCCGAATAACGCATATATATCTGCTCCTATAAGAAATTTTTCTGGTGCAGCTCAGTGCCATGCTGGTCGATAGATATGTTATGTATAAAAAGAAACAACTGACTTTTCCTTACAATAATCGGGATGTCCAAGGATTGGAGAAATTAGTAAATTCTTTAAATTGAAATTAATGGTTGTCAAAAGTTACTTTTTATGAGACAGATTATTATTAAGAGATTTTTAAAACATTTACATGCGACTTGATATAACAATACTACACATGCGCGAGGCTGCTTTTACCTTATACTATAACGCTCAGGGTCCGCCATCGCTCCACCACGAGCGGCCCAGCCAACACGATACACCAGACTGTTCGCTAGCAACTACTTACTGCTACTGCTATACAAGTTCCTACTGCAGTCAACGCTGCTCTTTGGTCTCAGATTCTCTTATAGCTTACATGTCGCAGGCTGCGCGTGAGCAATACATCGAAATTACATATGCTCGAGTGCGCCAGCTACAAATTCTTTAATCATGGACCTCTTACATAACCCTCTACTGAGGGGGGGGGGGGGCAAAACTTTGGCAGCGATGGTGAGTCAATTGATGTATTTAGTTGCTAAGGCTGCAGTCTCAGAGTATATAATTTATTGATAAGTGCAGAACATATTGAGAAATTAAATAGAGTGCTCATGCACTGAGTACAAAACATATTCAGAAATTACAAAGTATATACGCAATGGGTACAAAATATATTAACAAATGACATAAAGTGCACACGCACTTTATAAGTGTTTACCATTTTACAAGAATTTAAACAAACTGAGAAATGAAATAAAGTGCAAACGTACTGTATATCTCTTTACATTTTAAAAGAATTTAAACATTTTGCGAAATGAAATAAAGTGCACACGCACTGTATAATTCTTTAGCTTTTGTACAACAAATAAACATATCAAGGAGTGAAATAGAGTGCATACGCTCTGTAGAAGTCTTTAGCATATTTAGGACAACTGATCTTGTTAACAAATGATATGAAGTGCACACGCACTGTATATGTCTCTATCGTTTTACAAGAATTTAAACGCACTCTATAAGTGTTTACCATTTTATAAGAACTAGGAAAGGAATGGGAAGGATTGCATCATGGTTGTAGCACAGTAGGTTGCACTTATCTGCATTGAAAGTCCATATCTTTCTACAGAAGCACAACACCAAGTGAGGCAATCAGATGTTCTCTTACCTGAAGTATTTATCAGTGTAGCCAAGACACTGAAATGTTGTATTAATATTCAATGTTATCATTTTGGTAGTACATAGGTACACCAAACAGTAGGACCATAATAACATCTCCATCGTTCAAAGTGGTGGACAGCTTGATATGTCAGCATCCATTCTTCTAGAATCCATACTCTTACATCAACGTAGAATTAGTTCAAAAACCAAATATAGCGCTCCATGATCATGAGAATGGGCAGGACATACGGATATATCAGTTATTTGTGGTAATTACGTCAGAATGTGAAGGACGCATTAAGTCTTATGATAGTCATCATTCATAATTACACTAGTGTATCTACCGATCTGAATAATTATTGGCATTAATTGGCTATTTACACAGCATTTAAGTAGTATATATATATGGAGTATTACAGAACATCATTCATAAGTCATGTCATTACAGTAATCATTGGCATAGCATCTAATTACAGTAATTATTTGCATAGCATTTATAGAGTATAACAAAATATTATTTACAGAAAGTATTGGCATAGCATTTACGTGTAAGTCATCATATTACAGTAATCATTGGCATCGTAAGTCATCTCATTACAGTAATCATTGACTTTGCAATTATGCATAAGTCATCTTATAACAGTAATCATTGGTATAGCATTTATGCAGTGTTACGAAACATCATTCATAATACAGCTCATTACAGTAATCATTAGCATAGCATTTATGCATTATTACAAAACATCATTCAGTATTACTCAGAACTCATCATTCAAGTGACATAGGACATACTTAAAATCTAACACACTGTAACTATTGCTCAAGGTCTGTAGTCCAATAATACATAGATATAATGGATTCAATACATCTGAGAAATTTGCATTATATTTAGGACTAGAAATATATCTTAAACTGGCAGCATTATTTAGTTGTATACTGGTAATAGTTGGAAAAGGTAATTTTTTTGTGCTAGCTATCCATTGCGTTGGGATCGATAATTGCTGGGGCATGAAAATATTTGCTTTTGACTTATTTATGGAAATAAGGATTACTAACGTCATTCATCATGAGTCAGCTGTATCAAGGTTATCAAACATGTAGAGTATATGTGATCACATTCATGAATGATAGACACAACTGGGTAAAAAAATGCAACTAATAGATTAGGTTTAATAACTAACTGCTGACAGCATATTAATATCATGAAAAGCTTGTCCTGGAAATATGAGAAAGTGGGTTATTGACCTGAAAGAAATAATGTATATTATGCTGAAAAGTAGAAAACTTCGAATTAACAGGTAATGAAAGGCGTACTCAATATGTATGTACTCTAGCTGTCTTTCCCAAAACATTCAGTCATTATACTATGCGACATAAGACATACTGTCAAAAGGAACTGCAACAAATACTTAAATAACTACATAGCATCTCTTAACTAACAGTAAATATATAAACGTCATCATTATCATCATCTGCAAAGAAAAACTTCATTATTCATATTATCATAGCTTCATCACTATCATCACCAGCAAAGAAAAACTTAATTATTCATATTATCATAACTACATCACTATCATCACCAGCAAAGAAAAACTTCATTATTCATATTTGCATATTCTTCTTGTAACTATTCATCATCATTTATTATCATCTGCAAAAAATAGACACTTTATTATGCATATTCATATTACCATTTACTTCATAGAACTATTCATTATCATTCATTACTTCATATAGTATAGTGTTTCTTACTTCTAGCATATATCATCACTAAAATTAACATCTGTAGTTCTGTCTGACAGCCTGCATCAATCGCCTCGTACTCAGAAAGGAAAATAATTAGTCAAGACTGCAATCATATGATGTGTATAGTATATTCTGGTCAATGCTTGTTAACTCTGATCCATTTACTTGCATTTTCTTTCCTCCATTCTGATGGTAAAATTTCCATTTCATAGTAAACCACTGTGGTTGTTTAATTTATTTCTTTTTCAAGGTATTGCTTTCTTATACTAAAACGCTCAGGCTCCGCCATCGCTCCGCCACGACCGGCCCAGCCAACACGATACACCAGACTGCTCACTAGCAACTACTTACCGCTATCGCTATACAAGTTCCTACTGCAATCCACATTGCTCTTGGGTTTCAGGTTCTCTTATAGCTTACATGTCGCAGGTAGCGCGTGAGCAATACATCGAAATTACATCTGCTCGAGTGTGGTAGCAACGAATTCTTTAATCATGGACCTCTTACAGTGTTCCTGAATATTACTCCTCTTATTGGATAATTGGTAATGATTTTAGGTTTTATATAGATTGTTCTAATTTCTAGTGTTGATACTATGTATTCAGCTGTTGACTGGAAATAGAGATATACTACTTGAAACAAATTTCGTTAATGAATACACTTAGAAGCAGTGGTTGGAAAGCTATGACCTTTTGAGAGGTATATACATGATATTCTTGAATTTACGCTACAATATACACTCCTGGAAATGGAAAAAACACATTGACACCAGTGTGTTAGACCCACCATACTTGCTCCGGACACTGCGAGAGGGCTGTACAAGCAATGATCACACGCACGGCACAGCGGACACACCAGGAACCGCGGTGTTGGCCGTCGAATGGCGCTAGCTGCGCAGCATTTGTGCACCGCCGCCGTCAGTGGCAGCCAGTTTGTCGTGGCATACGGAGCTCCATCGCAGTCTTTAACACTGGTAGCATGCCGCGACAGCGTGGACGTGAACCGTATGTGGAGCTGACGGACTTTGAGCGAGGGCGTATAGTGGGCATGCGGGAGGCCGGGTGGACGTACCGCCGAATTGCTCAACACGTGGGGCGTGAGGTCTCCACAGTACATCGATGTTGTCGCCAGTGGTCGGCGGAAGGTGCACGTGCCCGTCGACCTGCGACCGGACCGCAGCGAGGCACGGATGCACGCCAAGACCGTAGGATCCTACGCAGTGCCGTAGGGGACCGCACCGCCACTTCCCAGCAAATTAGGGACACTGTTGCTCCTGGGGTATCGGCGAGGACCATTCGCAACCGTCTCCATGAAGATGGGCTACGGTCCCGCACACCGTTAGGCCGTCTTCCGCTCACGCCCCAACATCGTGCAGCCCGCCTCCAGTGGTGTCGCGACAGGCGTGAATGGAGGGACGAATGGAGACGTGTCGTCTTCAGCGATGAGAGTCGCTTCTGCCTTGGTGCCAATGATGGTCGTATGCGTGTTTGGCGCCGTGCAGGTGAGCGCCACAATCAGGACTGCATACAACCGAGGCACACAGGGCCAACACCTGGCATCATGGTGTGGGGAGCGATCTCCTACACTGGCCGTACACCTCTGGTGATCGTCGAGGGGACACTGAATAGTGCACGGTACATCCAAACCGTCGTCGAAGCCATCGTTCTACCATTCCTAGACCGGCAAGGGAACTTGCTGTTCCAACAGGACAATGCACGTCCGCATGTATCCCGTGCCACCCAACGTGCTCTAGAAGGTGTAAGTCAACTACCCTGGCCAGCTAGATCTCCGGATCTGTCCCCCATTGAGCATGTTTGGGACTGGATGAAGCGTCGTCTCACGCGGTCTGCACGTCCAGCACGAACGCTGGTCCAACTGAGGCGCCAGGTGGAAATGGCATGGCAAGCCGTTCCACAGGACTACATCCAGCATCTCTACGATCGTCTCCATGGGAGAATAGCAGCCTACATTGCTGCGAAAGGTGGATATACACTGTACTAGTGCCGACATTTTGCATGCTCTGTTGCCTGTGTCTATGTGCCTGTGGTTCTGTCAGTGTGATCATGTGATGTATCTGACCACAGGAATGTGTCAATAAAGTTTCCCCTTCCTGGGACAATGAATTCACGGTGCTCTTATTTCAATTTCCAGGAGTGTATAAAGATGCAATAAATGAAGCAGACGACAAGGAATACAGACGTCTAAAACTGAGAGTGACAGGAACAGCAAAATGGCTAAGCAGGAATGGCTAGAAGACAGATGTAAGAATGCAGAAGCATATATCACTAGGCTTAAGATAGATCCTGCCTATAGAAAAATTAAAGAGTCCTTTGGAGGAAAGAGAACCATTTGTATGAATATCATGACCTAAGATGGAAATGCTGTCCATAGAAGCGAAAGCAGAAAGATGGAAACAGTATATAGCGGGTATGTACAAGGGATATCCAGTTGAGAGCAATTTTACGGAAATGTAAGAGGACGTAGAGGAAGGTGAGAAGGAAGATAAGATACTGCGTGAAGAATTTGACAAAGCACTGAAAGACTTTAGTCGAAAGAAGGCTCTGGGAGTGGGCAACATACCGTTACAGCTACTGACACGACAAAAGTGAAACGACAAAAGTCTTCCACCTGGTGAGCAAGATGTATGAGACCATTCGAAATACCCTCACACTTCACGAAGAACAAACAATTCTAATTCCAAAGAAAGCAGATGCTGACAGGTATGAAATTACCGAAGTATCAGTTAAATAAGTCACTCATGCAAAATACTAACACGACTCTATTACAGAAATATTGAAAAACTTGTAGAAGCTGACCTCGGGAGAGATTTCGAAAAAATGTAGGAACGCCCGAGGCAGTAGTGACCCTACGACTGCTCTTGGAAGATAGGTTAAGGAAAGGTAAACCTATGTTTCTAGCGTTTGTAGACATAGAGAAAGCTTTTAACAATATTGACTGTAAAAACCTCTTTCAAATTCTTAAGGTGAAAGTGTTAAAACACAGGGAGCAAGAGGCTATATTATTCGTACAGAAACAAGATGGCAGTTATAAGAGTCGACGTACACGAAAGGGAAGCAGTTGTTTTGAAGGGAGTGAGACTGGGTTGAAGCTTATCCCAGATGTTATTCAATCTCTATGACGCGAAAACGGTAAGGGAAACAAAAGGTAAGATTGGAGTAGAAATTATAGTCCAGAGAGAAGGAATAAAAGCTTTGAAGTTTGCCGATCACAAAGCAAAGGATTTATAAGAACAGTTGAACGGAATGAATATTATCTTTAAAGGAGGATATAAGATGAACATCAAAAAAGAAGACGAGGATAATGGAATGTTGTAGAATTAAATCAGGTGATGCTGAGGGAATTAGATTAGGAAATGAGACACTTAAAATAGTAATTGCTATTTTCGAAGCAAATTAACTGATGATAGTCTCAGTAGAAATGATGTGCAATGCAGACTGGAAATGGCATGAAAACCTTTCTGAAGAAGCGAAATTTGCTAACATCGAGCATATATTTAAGTGTCAGAAAACTCATTCTGAAACTATTTGTGCGGAGTGTAGCCATGTATGGAAATGAAACATGTACGATAAACAGTTTACAGAAGAATCGAATAGAAGCTTTTGACAAGTGGTGATACAGAAGAAAGCTGAACACTAGATGGATAGATGCGGTAACGAATGACGAGGTACTGAATAGAATTGGGAAGAAGTGAAATTACTGATACAACTTGACTAGAAGAAGGGATTCGTTGGTAGGACACACTATGAGGCATCAAGGGGTCACGAATTTAGTAATGGAGGCAGGTGTAGGGGGTTAAAGTCGTAGGGGGAGACGAAGATGTGAATACAGTAAGCAGATTCAGAAAAAAAGTAGGTAGCAGCAATTACTAGGAGATGAAGAAGATTGTACAGGGTAGAGTAGCCTGGAGATTTGCTTGAAATCAGTCTTTGGACTGAAGACCAGAACAACAGCAACAACAACAACAACAACAACCAACACGTGGATAGCCCCGCTTCTGCTCTTGGCTGTGGCATGTGTCTTGAATCCACACGCGCATATGCACAGATAACTGCATAAAGCAAGTTCAGATGTAGAACCGTAATAATATTTATATAGGTATTTAGCTGGATAAATAGGTTCTCTGTTTCGACGAATGAAGTACATGTGTCAACACCGTTTGCTTAATTATTTATAAGGAGAGTTAAGAATGTAAGAATTAATACGAATTACCGAACATTATTGAACATTGTGAATTAAAATGTCAGTGAGACTCAAACCTGGGACATGGAATGTTTACCGAAACTATATGGCTGCAGATTATGCAATCATGTTAGTTAAGTTCAGTTTTGATAATAAAGTGAGAAGTGATCAAATAAACGGACATTAGAAAACAAACTTAAGTATAGAAACTGCCTAAGGGAGCTGATGAAGATGGGAAGGAATTGTTTTACATGAAATATGATATCACTGCTTTATTTGAATAGCGGGACGAACGATTTGACTCCAGATAAATTAGATAAATTATGCGTCTTAGTGAAAACTCGAATATATTTTGTGTTTATTGCCCTTGATCTGAAATAACTTAGTCAGGTTCGATATTCTTCATTGTCATTTATCTCCATTTGTAGTCTGCTGCATAATTTTCATTTCTAATGTAAATAGCCACTGATGTGTCGGAAATAATGGCTGTAAGCATTGAAATGTAGTTGCTCCCTCACCTGAGATGTATCCTCTGCAGCAACTGGCTATCACAGGAGCCAGGTTGAAAAGTTCGCTGATAAGAATTCTAGTACAATCACCTCCTGTTTCGATAGTTAAAATAACGAGCTCATCTCTTTTGTACAAAAGTTCTTGTTGGTGCATAGTATATTCTCGTTTCAACATGTCAATTAGTTCCTTCTCACACATTTGATGTCTGGAATCTTCGACGCAGGATATAGCAGATCATCGAGACGATCTTCTGCTGAACCTTCAGTTCTTCAGTCTCACGTCTTACGTCTAATGTATCTTTTGTGTTCTTTTGTTTGTTGACAACTTCGAAGAGCTCGTGTCTTCTCCGAAAATTTGGCTTTTCACTGCTACGGTACTGCTAACATAATTAGCTGGAAACTTTCATTAATCATTTAATATGTTCCTAGAGGCTCAAGATGCTTCCATTCACATTGTACTGCAATTCTCTTCTCCACGTCACACATTCGCACTATTTACTGAACACAATACTACCTCATTCCCTTAAATTGTTACTTTCTTCACTAATAAACCTACATGTCCTTCAGCCCGTCTTTAAAGTGCCACCTTTTTTCATTTATCACTTGGCTGGTTACGAAAACATGCTCAGATTTTCCCAAGGAATCTTGTTTGTACCAGGCCTCTATCTCTTTATACGGACCAAAGTGACGGCCACGAATGTCTTTCTTCAGGTATCCGAAAATATAGAAATCACTGAATTCGAGACTGTGCTGACGATGTGTAAGGGCAGACCAAGAAACTTCTGAATCGTAGACGAAATAATCGAGACAGCAAAATAACCTCCCACGTGTTGCCAAGCTTGTTTTGAGTTCGCTGCTGAAGTTCCGCTGCAACTCCTTGCACTAACTCCATAAGATCTCGGTCTCTCCCCATGTGATTTCCTTGTTTTTGGAAGATTGAAGGAGGACATTCGTGTTCATCGATTCGCTTCGGATGAAAAGGATCACGCCTAGGTACAATCATGATGCCATAGGCAACCCAAAACATTGTTTCATAATGTGACAGTCTTGTCTCACACCAGCATAAATGTTCTATCAGTTACGCCATTTGCTCTTGAAATATCAAACCGTTTGCTTACGTCTTTTCCAACTGTCACTTTATAATGGGCCGCCTCTTATACAACCGCAACAAAATCACTGATAACATTTTGAGTATGAGCATCCTCAGAGAGGTCTAGTCCATTTACTGCCATTAGATCGAATATATTTCCATTACGACTTGGCCTTCGAATTCTCTAAGGTAGGTACGTTTTACCTTGTATCGTGTGGACACCACATTTTCTTACTATTGCTTCCAAAAATGGTACATTGATTCCGTAGCTAATTAGGGTGAAGTGGATGCAAAGTCAACAAGGCTAAGAAACTATCCTGAGTGCGTCAGGGAAGTTAGGCCACAAGTATAAAAACTTTTTGCTGTTATTACGTTGCTTTAAAATTCTCTGGTCCTGCTCTACGTTACTCCAGGAGAACACGTCTGTAAATTTGAAAGCAAGCAAACAATTATAAGAACGCTGCTCCAGAGCAGTAATGTCCATAGATAAACAGCTTCCAAATGGGAAGCAAACACAGATTATCCCACGAGCCACAACTTTTTGAAAATTGGGAATGCTTGCTCTTAGCTGCTCTGAACGTTGCTTCAGTACAACAATACTTCAGAACAAATACTGCAGAAATTTGAACCAAAATCATACTTTGAGTCACCCCTCAATTTTTGAAAAATAACCAAAAATCACACAATTACAATGCCGGCAAATAAATGACACTGAACCAAGTGGTAACAAAAGACCATTTAATCTAGGAGTTAGAAGGGAAAAATATTTTAGAAAACTAAATTTTTTTTATTCTATAAAGCAACTATCTGAATTGTATCCTATCCGAAAACAAGTGGGAGATATCATGTGCTTTCGTTCAATTGACATAAGTTACTCTCTCACTGACGTGGGTAAATTATCAAGGTAAGAGCATGCAGGTATGGCAACGTGCAGGTTGTCTATTATCTATCATTATGTTTAATTTCTTACAGCTTTATGTCATTTTTAATACACTCATTTTTGAAATTGTTGTTTCTTTCTGTTTCTATAACCTAACACTTTTTTCCTACTTCTTTCGCTTGATCTTTTTAATTACTTATCCTGTCCTTCATTGTATAGTCTCCTTGAATTCTTTCTTTAAGTTTTTTACTTATCTTCAAATGTTGACCTTTTTGCATCATTTGTATGTTTATGGGTATACATACCTCACTGGAGTGAGATTGTCATATGTGTGAAGTTAAACGATAAGTGAAAAGTTTCCAGTGTATGCATTTTATCCCTTTGAAGAACTATACAAATGGGTGTTGTAAAAAGGTAACGGTTGACTTCAGCTGCTATAATGCAACCTACAATTGATGTTACTATAATCATTTATTTACATCATAATTGCTAATTTCAAAAATTTTGTCTGTTATTGGTCATGTTTTCTGAAAGCCGTATCGTTTCCTTAATGCTTCAGTTTTAGCAAAACAAGAAATGTGATGTCACGTTGGTGCACTGCTGTATTTACGTCCTGACGTAAAGACAAAATACAGTTTTGATGAAGTGACCTTCAATTACACGTGCTGGTTTCACATTGTTATAGTTAAATTCAAACCTTTCATCACCAAATTTTATAATGGTGATAAAATGCGCTAGTGACCTTACATTACAGCCTCTTTAATAGTTAACTATATCCACCAAAGTGTACGTAGGTCATATCAGAGTCTTACTGTACGGGGAAGCTTTGACGCTCACTGTGACTTACATATACAGGAAGTATTTGACGCTTACGTCGTCTTGCCCATTACAAGTGGGACGTATTGTTTACCTCTCTGTAGTATTGCTGAGCAGCTAGTTTTCCTTATTCACATTTGTTAATCGTATCAAATTGTAATGATGTTAGTAGGTTGCTATAGTAATATCTCTCTTACATCTGACACATTATTGTCTTAGACCCTCACAGCACTCATCTTTAAAAATCCATTCCAACAAATTACAAATATTTTAATTGGCGTCGCTGGTAGCTACCCTCGTTATATATTTCCTTTCTTAACTGGGATTAAAATGCTAGCTAAGAGTCGTGCTCGTTCAGTGTCAACCTGTCTGCATGATCCCATTTTCACAAAAGGCTATACAAGCTTCATTGCATCTGACGGTTAAGTACATACGTTGGCCTGTAACTGCACAATACTGTCAAATCCACAAGTATTGGTTGCAAGAATTCATCGGCCTTTGTCCGTAATACACCACAAAATATTATCATTCAGTACCACACTGGTACCGACCTTTCTACTTTTACAAGATGTGGCTATTCGTAACTCAGGACGAGGATGTAATTACGTACCCTTCATTATTTGGGGGCCGCTTTTATTGAGCCATTTGTGTTCAAGTGTTTACTCATACGATTTATCTTTCAATGATTTCTACTCCAGTTTCCAGTGTCTTCTGTTATCACCTCCGATGTCTTCACTTCAGTGTCCGCTCATTTTTTTCAACTGGTTCTGCAGCATTAAACGTTTGACAAACCTGTACATTCAATAAAATTCTATGTGACATTTCCACTACATGCAGTTTACATTATCCAGTAGCGGAATGCTCTGCGTTTGTTGAATCATTGTATACTTCTCTGGCCCAAGGTGGTTTGGAACGTCCTGAGAGAGATGTCAAGGGATTCAGATCGTTAAATTCCCCCCTCTACAGCGGACGAGGTGGCATTTGTAGTCCTAAATCAAAATATGTGTTCATAACAGCTGAATAGAGGGGAAATAAATGCAAGATCACCATGATTCTTCGCCCTATAGCTGGGGCATAATAGAGACTGACATCACCCTCCGTCTACCCCAAGTGCCCACTTTGAGCTTCTCTTAAGGATGAATTAACTGACGTAGTTGCCCTTTCAGCAATTCCGGATGCGCAATCGTTGTCGTTGTTATCATCTGAACACTCAAGTGTTTCAATCTCTTCATTTTTCATGGGTTCTTCTTTGATTTCCACTATTCTGAAGATTGCCAGTTCTCCTCTCGTTGCGTGGCGCAGTATCTTAAAATGCTTTCACAGCCAAACAGGGCAAGTCGTCTTTGTGAATACCATACACTTTGGCTGTTAGAAACTATAACAGAATATTTCATATATCTTGAATATCATATTAACGCAATGAGATAAATTCATGCGGAGAAAACACGATAACAGTGCATTGGACGAGCCGAATAAACAACTCACACATAATGATAAATAAGATTTTAGATCGCGACTGTCTCCAAACGCCATTACAGTAGCAGCAAATTGTGCACTGTCGAAATCGCAGATAGCGTGTTTTGTACTGGAAATTTTGTAATGTGATTGCTGTCCAAGTGAATAATTTCATTAGGCCAGTACTGCAGGGAATTAGTGATTTGAGACTCGCTCAACATTTGAAAGACGGGCAGTCTGGAAACTGGGTTTTCTGTGACGATTTGAAGGTAGATGTGTAAACTGGTTACTTTCTTCGATCTTTTTACTAATGTACCTGTTCCCTCTATACAGATGTACTGCGAATGCTTTATAAACACAGCAATTTGTTCTTGCGTACAATAATGGACATGAAATGAATCTATAGTGATCGACGTTCAATCTTCATGACCGTGAGGTTTTCAATCGGATTTCATCCAGTCAATCCAAAAATTGTATTTTGGTGCTCTTGTTTGGCCTTACGTGAAACTTAATTTTTTGGTAATTGTTGAAATTCTGGGTCTCTTAATTTCGTTAGTTGACTTTCCTCAATTCTGGGCAAGATACGAGGTAAGATACTGCGGTCTACCATTTTTGTTGGAACATCAGTTCTTCGTTTTTCTTTTAGTTGACGCTTCTTACTATACATAAAGGATCAATCGGAACAACAACTGCCGAAAAATTGCTTCCGCATGCTTCGCATATATCGTTGATCTCATGTTAAAGTCCAAACTCCAAAGCCTTGTATCTCTTAATTGGGATAGGTCATGGTTTCTCTCACAATTTCTCATACAGGGTATCTGCCCAGACTTTTAGCAATAGAATACTGGATTTTAATTTCTATGACTTGGAATTCACTGCGGGCGTCGCCGGCGGGAGAACAGGCGGCGGCGGCACGTCGCCATGGGCCAAAAGGGAAGGCAGCGTCTGTAACACCTGGGGCTGAGGCGAGCCAGTAGATGGGTCCCCAGGGCGCTGACTGGACGGCACCGTCGCTGAAAGCAAACGGCGAGTGGCAGATCCCGTGCGACGACAGAGGTGCAGCTGATTGAGATGCCGACGCACCTCACCAGAGGCCCCCAAAACCTGATACATAGCGCTGCCGAGGCGGCGAAGAATGCGCCCTTCGAGCCAACGCCGTGAACCTCGATAGTGGCGATAGTAGACAACGTCGCCTGGAGCAAAAGCAGGTGTCTGCCGCTGCACAGGAACCTGATGCGGCGGATGGAGCAAAGACATCAAGGTTCGATGAGGGCGACCGTGGAGCAACTCAGCTGGCGAGCGACCCTCTCGAGGCTGAGAGCGATACGAGGACAAAAAGAGCAATAACGCGTCCTCCCGAGAATGCGACTCTTTCAACCTCAACATCTGAGACTTGAAAGTCCTGACCAATCGTTTAGCGGCACCGTTTGAATGTGGCGAAAACGGCGTGGACGTCAGATGTTGAATACCACTGGTCTTGCAGAACGACTGAAATTCTGCGGACATGAATTGTGGGCCGTTGTCGGAAACAATAGTCTGTGGAAGACCTTCAATGCAAAAGATAGCGGATAACGCTTGGATGGTGGCAGATGACGTCGTGGAAGACATCCGGACAACAAAAGGAAAATTACTGAATGAATCTACCACAACCAGTCATCGAACATTCCAGAATGGATCAGCAAAATCGATGTGTAAGCGTTGCCAAGAAGAAGTGGCTTTTGGCCATGCAAAGAATTTCCGCGGTGGTGCTGATTGTTGTTCGGCACACACCATGCAAAAAGAGTACATATTCGTAATCGCGGCATCGATTCCGAACCAAGTACAGTGCTGACGAGCAAGTTGTTTTGTTCTCACTATTCCCCAATGTCCTTGGTGGAGAAGCTGTAAGACAGATGACTGTAACGAACGTGGCACCACGACCCTGACCTGATCATTATCAGAACGCAACAGCGAATCACCACGTCGTACAAAAAGTCTCTCCTTGTGAGCAAAAAATCGGCGAACCAACGGGTCCCCGATCCGTGACTTTGACAAGGGCCATTGCGTAGCAACAATACGCAGAACGGAAGCAAGGACAGGGTTGGCAGCTGTGGCTGTAGCTACACGACGAAAATCAATCGGAAACGATTCGACCACGTCATCGGTTTCCGCATCAATGAACATGTAAGCAAGTTCGGAGGAATCGAATGCCCTATCCTCAGCAACATGAAAGCGAGACAACGCATTGGCGTTTCCCTGCTTAGCAGTGGACCGATACAAGATATCGTAGCGGTACTGAAAGAGGAAAATAGACCAGCGAATGAATTCCTGCGCTATACGCGGAGGTACAGGCTTGGTCGGATGAAAAAGCGATGTCAAAGGTTTGCGGTCTGTGATTATGGTAAAGTGACGACCATACAAGAAATCATGAAACTTTGTAACACCAAATACGAGAGCCAATGCTTCTTTCTCGATCTGTGAAAAATTTATTTGCGCAGACGAGAGCAATTTGGAAGCAAAGGCAATAGGGCGATCGTGCGATCCATCTTTGTGCGCAAGCACAGCACCGATCCCGAAAGCCGATGCATCCACCATCAACAAAAGGAGCTTCTGGGGATCGAATGGCGTAAGGCAAGTATTGGAAAGCAACGCCGATTTCAACTGGCGAAAGGCGCGTTCGCATTCCGTCGTCCAGACGAACGGAACACCCGTACGGCGTAAGCGATGAAGAGGAGCTGAAATGGAAGAGGCGTGTGGTATGTAACGGTTATAATACGTAATTTTTTCCAGCACACTCTGTAGCTGCTTCAAATTCTGCGGCAAAGGCAAGTCTTGTATGGCACGAAGGTGCGTGGGACTGGGATGTATGCTTTTGGCATTGAGTACATGTCCCAATTTTGGCAAGTCCCGAGCAAAAAACACACATTTGTCCTTTCGCAAGCGAAGACCATTTTGTCGCAAAACCTGAAATAATGTTCTGAGATTGGCCAAATGTTCTTCTTCCGTCTTTCCGGAGATCACAGTATCGTCCAGATAATTTGCTGCAGTAGAGACCGACGCACAAACAGTTTGTAGATATTGCTGAAACAATGCAAAGGCGGATCCACACCCAAATGGCAGTCGTTTGAATTGATACAACCCAAGATGCGTGTTAACCACCAAAATGGGTTGGGATTCTTCGTCCACCGGTATTTGCAAGTACGCATCTGCTAGGTCCAACTTGGAGAAATATTTGCCCAGGCACAGTTTGTCAAAAAGATCTTCCGGTCGTGGTAAAGGAAAAGTTGCAATCACTAGTTGCGGATTCACTGTTGCCCTAAAGTCAACACAAAGTCTCGACTTTCCGGAAGGTTTTGGCAAAATTACTAAGGGTGATGCCCAGAGAGAAACCTGCACACGTTCAATTACACCTTGTGATTCCAAAGCGTGTAATGTTTTTGCGACCTCATCACGCAATGTGTGGGGAACATTGCGCGCTCTGAAAAATTTCGGTTGCGCGTTTACTTTCAGTTCCAAATGTGCTTTATAGTTCTGAGCGAGGCCCGGTGCAAAAATGTCTGCAAATTCTTCACATAGACGAGAAACACTGTCTGAAGGCACAGTCTGGTTCACTGATAGGATCTGATTTACTAAAGACAAGTTAAACAACTGAAATAAATCGAAACCAAACAAGTTCACTGCAAAAGAAGAACGAAGGACACAAAATGACACAAGTTTTGTTTGTCCTTTGTATGTTGCAAGAAGGCTGCACTGTCCTAACACAGGGATGTTTTGACCTGAATAGCTACGTAATTTAACATTTGCGGCACGCAACGGAAGTGTTCCCAGCAGTTTGTAAGTGCCTTGATTGATCAGTGAAACTGCAGCTCCGGTATCGAGCTGGAATGGTATCACTTTACCGTTAATGTCCAAGTCTACAAAAAGTTTATTGTCCTGCTGACGACAAGAGCGATAGTCTCGTGCAACGTGAACTGACACTGGTACACAATCACTTGCTACTTGACGGGAGTTCCGGCGATGTCGACGCACACTGTTTCTGGGACGAACACAGTCACTGTTAGAGAGAGTGGCACTGGGCGGAGTGGAATGAACTACATGAATTTCCATGGGCGAAGTTTCGTGAGCTTGAGTATCCTTGGTTCGATTCCGATTCCGGCGCGGAGCAAAGGGCCTGGAACGGTTTTGAGCTTGCGATCTGAGCTTTTTCTGGCAAACACTCTGAACATGTCCTTTTTTATTACAATAAAAGCAAACAGCTTGGCGTGACAGGCAATTCTCACGCGAATGTTTAGTAGCACACCGCGGGCAAGATTTGATCACTGCATTAGCTTGCCTGCGCGGCACACGTGGCCGAGAGCCTGGCGGCAGCGACGCGGCCGGGCGCGAGGACTGTTTACTGCCCCGTGCAGCTTGCCCGGCGGGCCGGTTAACCTGACACACTGCTGGCGAAGTTTCAAATGATTCCTGAGCAAAGTCAAGTGTGTCCTGCCTATCCAATATGCCCATCACTTGTTGAAGGGAAGGATTTACTAGTTTCAAAATCTGTTCCCTTATACGAACATCAGAAACGTTCTGTGCAATTGCATCACGTACCATAGAATCTGAATAAGGGAGTCCACATTGACACTCAAAAGCACAATCCCTAGTAAGGCCTTGCAAGGTTGCAACCCACTCCCGATTAGTCTGACGTGCCGTACGTTCTGTACGAAAGAAGGTATACCGTTTGGCAACGACGTTGACTGATTCTTTGAAATATGCATCTAATGCAGACAAAATTTCTTCGTAGGACAGAGTAGCTATGTCGCGTCGGGGAAATAATTTGACTATCACGCGGTACGTTTGTACCCCTACGCAGGAAAGGAGGAAAGGCTGCCGCTCGTTACCGTGAATTCTGTAGGCGGCGAGATGGAATCCAGATTGGCGTGACCACTCAGTCCAGCTTTCTAGTGCAGCATCAAATGGTCGAAAAGTGGGTGCAACACCGTGTTGTGGCTGCGTTAGCGGTGAAGCGGCTGCTGCCGCATTGTTTTGCAAAGCACGTTGGCCCTGGCCGAGCTGTCCAAGGGCATCCAGTAATGCCTGCGTCTGCTATTTCTGTAAGCGATAAAATTCGGACAGTACATCTGGAGATTGTGGCGAAGCCATTACACAAGTAAATCAGGGTAATTTAGATCAGAACACTTTTACTCTCGTCGCCAATGTTGTGGTTGGCAGGAGAGCCAACCGTATGGTTAAAGGAGGCCGCAATGCACGCGTTTTAGCTCATGCACGCGGGAGTGAGGTCTGGAACATGACAAGGGAATTAGAATTGAGAAAAACGGACGTAGCTGGTGGAATACTTAACTTTAATCCATTAATGGAGAACGTCGCTCTTTATGGTACATGATTCACAATAGAAATAGTACGGATACTGGCGCCTTGCTAGGTCGTAGCAAATAACGTAGCTGAAGGCTATGCTAACTATCGTCTTTGCAAAAGAGAGCGTAGAAGTCAGTGAACCATCGCTAGCAAAGTCGGCTGTACAACTGGGGCGAGTGCTAGGAACCCCGCAACTGCGCGACTGCTGCGGTCGCAGGTTCGAATCCTGCCTCGAGCATGGATGTTTGTGATGTCCTTACGTTAGTTAGGTTTAAGTAGTTCTAAGTTCTAGGGGACTGATGACCACAGCAGTTAAGTCCCATAGTGCTCCGAGCCATTTGAACCGTTTTTTTTTTTTTTTTTTTTCTAGGAAGTCTCTCTAGACCTGCCGTGTGGCGGCGCTCGTTCTACAATCACTGATAGTGGCGACACGCGGGTCCGACGGATACTACCAGACCGCGGCCGATTTAAAGGCTACCACCTAGCAAGTGTGGTGTCTGGCGGTGACACCAAAATTAGTATTATTCTTAACAATTCAAAAATGTCGTTCAGAAGGCTGTTGAGAACTAGAGTAAGTCAGAACAAACAGCTACATAGACACACAGCAAGGAGGAAAAGACAAAAGTGTAAAACTGGCAGTTGATAAAAAATGGTTTAATTTCTATTTCAGTACTATTCCTCTGCGGGATAGTAGTGGAGCAATGTTCGGAATACATAGAGTAACTAAAGGCACACTTTAAAACATCAGATTTTCAAAAATATAGGTCTCAGACAAAAATTTCTGTTGGTTACCAATTGTAAATTACTACCAAGTTGACACGAAGTAATATTCAGCGTACAAAAAACCAACTTTCAATACTGTGTTCTGGTGGATGTTGTTCTAAAGGAACATTCAGAACAACTGGAGCAACTCAGAGGAGCAGAAAAACCCAATTTTTCAAAATGGGGATGGTGGCAGAAAATATGTTTTCGCTTACCATTTGAAACCTTGGACATTGTTTTCTGTAGAAACGTTGGGGTCTAAATTAACAGAGGTCCGTGAGTATCCCACAGACCATAAGCTAGATGGGTTGGACTCCTGATTGTATTCTACCACATACTGAAAACAACAGATACAGAATGACTTACGTGGGAGGTAGCAGGGATTGCTATGTATGAAAACATCGACATCTTCACGGGAGTAAACGCAGAGATAAGTCGATAAGATGTGAGCAATGAACCTCAACACCACTGAGTATAGACTGCTCTCGACACAACAAAAGTGGTCCTTATCTTAAAATATTAATTATTAAATATACCTGACCCACTAAATAACATTGATAAAATTATTAATTCAAAGAATACTCCGTGTAGTAATACTGAGGCACACTTCAGCGTCACTGGAGGTAGGTTACTGTCAACGAATACTCACGAAATGCTACCGCAAAACCTACCAATGTATCACCAAAATAATTCAGCACCTCACAATACTTTCTCCTAACCTACACGTGGTTAGCCTCACTTCTGCTCTCGACTACGACAGGTGACCTCATTATACACACGCACATACACAAATAATCACGTAAAACAGGTACAGGTATAGACTCGTAATAATATTTACTTAGCTCGTGAATGACACAACCAGCCCTCGTTTCGACATTCACCAACTGTAATTAACGGCCACGAAGTTCACTGATTCCAACTTGGCGTCGACTTTTTTCTTGCCTACTCGGCTGATAATTACGAAAAATTCGTGTCTCTTTAAAAAAATTGTTATTTCGTTTCAACCCTGTTGCAGTGATAGTGAGCTGGAAATTTCTTCGTTTCACCCGTCTCTGCTCGCTCAAATTACTTTCATTGTATCCGTAATAAAATAATCTTCCTCACATTACACATTCAGACTACTACTACACAGAATAATGCCTCAGCTCCGAGAAATTATGATTTGCATCATCATTAAACCGAAACGCTCTCCTGGCCGTCTACAATTTACCACTTCGTAGTTTAAGCTCCCTTTTCCATTGATCACTTGCCTAGAATTAAAAATACTGCACCCATCTCTCTATGGAACACGTTTGTACCGAGACCTGTATCTCTTCTTCCGGAGCAGATCGGCACTGATGAACATCTGCCTTCAGGATTCAGAAAATACGGAAATCACAAAGGGAGAGGTCGTGGTTGTAGGGAGGATGCGCAAGCGCACTAGAAATAACCTTGGCTACAAAATGCCCATCCACATTCTGCTAGGCCTGTTACGAATACGCCGCGGAAGTTTCTCTGGAAGATAATGCACATCCTCCATACGATCACAATATCTCCCCACGTGATTTCCATGTTTTTGGACGACTGCAGAAAGGCATTAGTGGCCATAGCTTTCCTTGGGACAAAGACGCGCACCACTTATTACAATCATGATACCATAGGGAACCGCAAACATTTTTCCATTAGGGCATTGACAGACTTGTCCAACAGCAGGATAAATGTTTTCACAGCTATGGCGATTACTCTTGAAATAACAAACACTCTAATTACGCTTTCCCCAACTGTCTCGCTTTCACGTCTGCCTCTTATACAAACGACAGATTATCACTGATACCATTTTGAGTATGAACATCCTCAGGGAGGTCTGGTCCATTTATGGCTATTAGATACAATATATTTCCATCTCGAGTGTGACTGCGAACCATCTAAAGTACATACCTCTTAGAAAAGGTAATTAGCATATGATAAACGAGGTGTCTTACCATGACCAACACTAAGAAACGTATAATTATTCGTATCCATATCTGTATCATTAGACGCTTCTCCATGGACGACAGTATGAACGGCGGAAAAATTTTAGCCAGATAAGTGTGCGTTTAAGGTTTTCGGTCACATCTCGGAGTGAGTCCGTTGGTTGATAGATAGTACTGCGCCATTGAGACATTTACTGAGACCCACAGCTTTCGAAAATACAGCTTATCTAACTATGAACTTCCAGCCCTGTCCAGCTTGTCAAACAATCTTCGTAGTCTCTGGTTCACGTTACCCACTGGTCTCAGAGCAAGAGGTCCCCTATCTGTTCTGCAGAGAATGTTGTACATTGTAACCTTTGTTGAAATTCCGCGAATAATTGCATGGCATAAGACCTCTGGAGCACTTACTTATCAGATAATTTTATTCAGTTTCGCTTTCTACTCGGCACAACACTCACTACTCCATAAACGACATGCGCATTTCTCATGGTAAACCGCTGTCACTTGTGTTTGTTGCTTATGATTCCGTCAGTGTATGGTAGTCGCTGTATGAATTTGCTGATCTTCATTTTGAGTTGGAATGCAGTGTTCAAATGTCGTTCATCGTACATGACATGTACTTGTCGATGACCAACTGCCGTTGGCTAAACCGTAGGAGAATACTATATCATCAAATTCCCGTGCGAAATAATAGGACCTCATTTCACCGTTCTCTTGCTTCACACTTAACAGCAATCACGAATAGTGCTCTGATCCTATCACAAACGCAAAATGGGAAAGAGGGAATGGCTTATGCAGCAGGCAGCACAAACGTGGTCAAAGGAATAAACTCCATGATAAGCCGATTTTATGTGAGCAATGGATGACAACACCACTGACTATATATCGTTCTCGACACAACAAATGTTTTGCATTTTTTAAAACAATCATAATTTAACATGCACTCGAAATACATAACACTGATAAACTATTAATACTGGAACACTCGCTGCACTACTGCTGAACCTCCCTTTAATATTACTGGATATAGGTCACTGTCAATGAACACTCACGAAATGCATCCACCAACCCTGCCACTGTTTCCCCAAAGTAATTCAATACTACACCAACACTTTCATATAACCTGCACCCGGCTAGCCTCATTTCTTTTCTTGACTATGACAGATGACTTGATTCCACACATCCATGTACACACACACAACCCCATAAAACAGTTACAAATATAGAATCGTTTTAGTATTTATGTAGCTATTAATATAGATAAATAACTCATCTGTTTAGACGACTTTCCATAAAGAGAACTTAGAATTTATAAATTAATACGAATTATTAAAAAAATTAGCAGTCTGATTTAAAATGACAATCACAATGGAACTTGGGTCATGGAACGTTTATCGAAAGTTAAAATCTGCAGAGTATGGAACCACCTTATTTAAGTCCAGTTCTGATGATACGGTATGATGTGAAGTGCTCTCTCTTGGGATAAATATAAAAGTTTCATCTCCTAAACGCTTTCACTTTGGATATACTTTCTCATTTTTAAAAAAATTCTCATGTATGTCATTTTCGATTATTACCTACATTTCCTTAGCGTGTATTATGTGAACACCACACCTTTTTACGGGTGCTTCCAATCATTGTAAGTTGCTGGCAGTGCTTCGGCAGCTAATCTTGGTGAAGTGGATGAAAAGTCGTCTAGACTAAAAAACCCTTGTGAGTATCCAACACAACATCAACTGTATGACTCGGATCACGGTTTGTAGAGTGTTACTGACCCATTTATGGTCACCCTACAGTATTGGACCCTACAGCGCTAATCTAGGCACTCCCAGCCCTGTCGAGCTAGTCGCAAACTATTCGAAGTCTCTCGTTCATATCACCCACTCGTCTCAGAACAAGGGGTCCGCTATCACATTTCCGGGGAATTATGCATATTATGACCTTCGATGGGATTCCGTGAGCAAGGGCGTGAATTAAGGCTTCTATTGCTCCTATTCATCAAATACGTTTTTTGAATTTCGACTTCTACTCGGTACAATCTTCATTGCTCCATAAACGACATGTTCCTTCTGCGAGATAAAACGAAATCGCTTGTGACTGTTGCTTATGATTCCGTAAGTGTCTGCAAGTCGCTGAATGAACCACTGAACGTTACTCTGAGATGCTATGTGGGCTTTAAATGTCGTTCTTCGTTCATGATAAGTGCTTGTCAATAAATGTCGTTGGCTAAAATGCAGGAGAATTCTATGTCACGAAATTTCCTTGCTATATAATAGGACCTCATTTCACAATTCACTTGGTTCAAAGTCCACAGCAATCACAAATTCTGTTCTGATTTCATCATAGCTCAAAACGACAACTACGAAATTGCGTACGCAGGAAGCAGCAGTAACTCCTATGTACTGAGACAGAAAGATGTTCAGAGAAATAAACTTAAAAATAATCCGATAAGATGTGAGCACTGAACAACATCACAGAATATAGACCATTCTAGACACAACTAAAACGTTACGTATCTTAAAACAGTAACAATTTGACATGCTGTCTGAATACACAACAGTGATAAAATTATTAATACTGAAACCCTCGGGGTAGTTCTACTTATACACACTTCAATTTTACTAACATACGAGTGGCCAGTCTCCCTTCTGGGCTTCACTGCGCCACATGACTCAATTTGACCCACGCGTAAACACACATAATCATATAATGCAGGCACAAATATAGAATCACAGTAGTATTTATGTACCTGTTTAGATAGATGAATAATTACTCTTTTTCGACGATTGAAGTGCTATGTACAACACAGTATGCTTCATTTTTCATAAGGAAAGCTAACAATTTATAAATTAATACGAATTATTCAAGAATATTGAGCAATCTGATTTAAAATGACAAACAGAAAATCACTTGGTACTTGAAATGATTATCGAAAGTTACGTCTGCAGAGTTTGGAATAATGTCGCGTGAGTTTACGTTAATAATACAGTTCGATGTGAAGTGATAAAGTAAACGAATTTTACAAAACAACCTTAAATTTCCAAATTTCTTATTGCAGCTGATGAAAACTGTGAAGATTCATTGTACACTTCGATCTCAAGTAAGCATGATTTAGGTGCTTTACTGAAATAATGGGATAAAGCACTGTAATACGAAAAAGTTTTGCGTCTTAGGGAAAAATTTTATTTATATGAGGCTCTTGCTCTTGTTTTGAAACAAGTGATTCAGTTTAATTATTCTTCATTGTCATTTATCTCTACGTAAAGTTTGCTACATAATGTTTTCCTCGAATGTAAATAGCCACTGATGTGTAGATAATAATGGCTGGCAGTAGGGAAATGTATTTGGTCCCTCAACTGAGATGTATCTTCTATAGCAGCTGAGTATTGCAGGAGTCTTAGTAAATCATATGTCCACGGGAGGACGATAAGCTGACATTGGGTCGTATCGGTAATCAACTAATTCAAAAAAATGCTGTTAATCCAGACTGTTCCTCCTGTGTATCGTCGGGCTTTGTAAAGTTCGCTGATAAGAATTATATTTCAGTCAACCTTCTGAATCTATATTTAAGATAACGTTTTTATCTGTTCGGGCAGCGTATATTCTCGTTTCGTGGTGACGGTTCATACCTTCTCGCACTTTCGATTTCTGGTAACATCGACGCAAGGAACAGAAGACTGTCGGGACGATCTTCTGCTCGTTCTTCTGTTAGTGAATCCTGTCTCATACGTCTGCTTTACTTTTATCTTATCTTCTCCGTTGAGAATTTCGCAAAAACCGTGTCTGCCCTTAAAATTTGCTATTTCATTGCGAAGACGCTGCTGCGATGTTTAGCTGGACATTTCTTCTTTTCACTGTACTCTCAATCTTGTTCTTTTGTCAGCGTACTGCCGTTCTCTTCTTCACATTACACATTCCAACTATTTACTGTACGTATTACTCACTTCCGCAAAATAATATATTACCTCACTGGTTCACCGACACCCCCCTCTGCCCGTCTTTAAATTGGAACATCCCAACTTCGATTGCTATTTTGGTTCATAACTTGCCTCGTAATAAAAATTTGTACAGATTTGTCTAAGAATCACGTTCCTACCCGCGCCTGCATCTCTTCGTCCGGAGCATATCGATGGGCACGAATATCTTCCTTAAGGGCTCCGAAGATTTGGGAATCGCAAGAAGAAAGATTGGGCTTATCGAGAAAATTCTTCAGCATATTGAAATAAGCTTGGAACAAAATTCCTGTCTATTTATTGCCAAGCATGTAGTTTGAGGACAGAAAGAAGACATTCGTGGCCATCGATTTGCTTCGGACGAATAGGAGCACGCCTTGGTAAAATCATGGTACCACAGGCAACCGCAAAAATTTGTCTATAAGGACATGGACAGCCTTGTCACACAGCAGGTTAAATCACTTAATAGTTATTCCAATTGCTCTTGAAATAATAAACAATTAGATTACGTTTTTCATATCTGCCTCGTTATCACGGGCTGCCTCTAATACAACTGCCATTATATCACTGACATTAGTTTGAGTATGAACATCGTCGGACAAATCTGGTCTGTTTATTTCCATTAGATGTAATATATTTCCGTCACCAGCTGGCTTTCGATCTATCTGATCTAGGTACGTTTTAGCTATGTTTAGCAAGGTTTCTTACAATGACCGACACCTAAAAAGTGTAATAAATCCCATAGATATCAGTATGATTGAAATCTTCTACAATGTTGACAGTGTGATTAGGGAACACACATTTTCGCGAGAAGAGATTTTCGTTAGAGTTTCTCTTTACGTCTGGGCGTGCGTTCGCTGGTCAGCAGATGCCTCCAATTATAATATTATGCCCACCCTTGATACTGGGTGTTGCCCGAATAACCTGGCATGCAGCTTCAATTTTTATGTTACTGGATCCGAGTTTGTTTCCTCTTGTGAAAAATACTCCACTTTCATTTCACATGCGCCTATGCTTCCGATATACACTTTCATACACAAAACTTCTCACCGAGGTCCATTTAGATTTTTGTCTAAAGTTATGTACCCGGTATTGTGTGAACTCCACATCTTTTTACGAATGAGTCGAATCCTTGTACGATGTTGTGAATGCTTCGGTTGCTGATCAGAGTGATGCGGATGGAAAGTCACCTAGGTTAAAGAACTGTCCTGAGTACTTCAGGGAAGGTAGGCACCAAATTTGAAAAATTTCGGAAGTTCTGTTGTGTCTTTGGCTTTTCTCGGCTTCCGCTACGTTGCTCCAGACGTACACACCTATAAATCTGAATGCAAGCAATGAATTATGAGGACGTTGCTCCTGAACACCAGTGTCCTCTGGCAAACCGTTTCCGAATGTTAGGCAGAAAGAGATTATCCGGCGATCCACCACTTTTCGGAAAACCGGATGCTATCAGTTTCTGTAGTTGCTCTGAACCAGGCTTCATAACAACAATACTTGCGTACTAAAAGGGTTTAAATGGAAACCCAATCCATATTTTCTATCACCCCTCAATTTTGGAAAACTTACCATAACAAGTGTTCAGATTTGCTTCAATTGCTGTGGACAACAATATCGGCAAATGAATGATACTGACTTAGGAGATAACAAAAGTAAGATAATTAATGTATGAATAAAAAGGTAAGAGTACTTAAGAAAGATATAATAGTGGTTTCGATGATTCCAAAAAGGCAACTTTCTGAATGAAATCGTAACCGATAAGTAGGTGGGAGATGTGATCTATCATTCACTTAACATGGGAATATTATGAATGCAAGAACACGCAAGAAGGACTACGTGCAGGGTGTCAATTATCTTTCTCTCTTTTCAGTTTTTTACAGCTTTATCCTTTCCTTCACTGTATATTTCTGTTTGTTTCCTTCCGTTAAGTTTTTTACATTTTTTCACATGTTGAACATTTTAACTTTTTTGTGTTTGCAGGGATAGCTATTTCCTTTTAATACAGTCATCAACATATCTTTAAAGTACAGGAAAAGTTAGGCTTCCCAGTTTATGTCTTTTATGCCTTTGAAACACTATTCAAACTAGTTTAAGGAACATGCAATTACTGACACAATTAATGTTTCTATAATTATTTACGTACATCGCCATTGCTAATTTCCATATTTTTTCTGTTATTGGTAATGATTTCTGAGAGCCGTACAGCTTTCTTAATGTGTCAGTTTTAGTAAAACAAGAACTACCGCAAAATGTTAGTGTTATGCTTTATTTTCGTCCTGACTTAAAGACAAAACACCGAATTGATGAAGTGTTCTAAAGTTATACGTGTCGGTTTCACACAAAATTTAGTAATGGTACTAATATGCCCTATTGACCTTACATTAGGGTCTCCGTAATAAATATGGATACCTACCAAAGTGTACGTAGAACCGGTTAGAGTCATGCCTGGGGGAAATGTTTTGATGCCCATATACCCTCGACATACATTTGCGGGCGGTATTTGACGCTTACTTCGATCTGTCCTCCACAACTGGGACATAATTTTGGAATCTCTGTAGTATCGCTGAGCTCGATAGCCAGCTTTTCATATCCGTACTTGTTAATCGTGTCAAAGTCTAATGAGACTAGTAGTTTGCCATTAGCACTCTCTCACTGTCTCTCACCCTTTCTCTCTATCTCTCTCACTCTCTCTCTCTCTCTCTCTCTCTCTCTCTCTCAGCTCTCTCTCTCTCTCTCTCTCTAACGTCTGACCCATTTTTCTCGCAGATCCCAACTGCACTCACCTTTAAAAATCCATTGTAACAAATTACAAATATTTTAATTGGAATCGCTGTCGGTTACCCTCGATGTATTCCCTTGCCTGACTAGGCTTGAAATGCTAGTTAAAAGTTGTGCTTGTTCAGTGTAAACCTGTTTGCGTGATCTCATTTCCACAAAAAGCTTTACAGCCTTGGAAGCATCTGATAATGTGGTTTGAACTTTCTTTTGAAATTTATCAGAAATACATGCGGTGGCCGGTAACTGCACAGTACTGTCAACATCACAAGTATTGGTCACAATAACTCATATGCCTTTGAACCTCATAGACTCCAAAATATTATCGTTCAGTAGAACACTGGTACCGACCTTTCTAGTTTTACTTGATCTGGCAATCTGTAACTCTTGACGTAGATGTAATTATGTACACTTCACTTTTTGGGGGCCATTTTTATTGAGCCATGTGTGTTCAAGTGTTAAGAATGCACGCGTTTTAGCTCATGCACGCGGGACTGAGGTCTGGAACATGACAAGGGAATTAGAATTGAGAAAAACGGACGTAGCTGGTGGAATACTAACTTTAATCCATTAATGGAGAACGTCGCTCTTTATGGTACATGATTCACAATAGAAATAGTACGGATACTGGCGCCTTGCTAGGTCGTAGCAAATAACGTAGCTGAAGGCTATGCTAACTATCGTCTTTGCAAAAGAGAGCGTAGAAGTCAGTGAACCATCGCTAGCAAAGTCGGCTGTACAACTGGGGCGAGTGCTAGGAACCCCGCAACTGCGCGACTGCTGCGGTCGCAGGTTCGAATCCTGCCTCGGGCATGGATGTTTGTGATGTCCTTAGGTTAGTTAGGTTTAAGTAGTTCTAAGTTCTAGGGGACTGATGCCCATAGATGTTAAGTCTCATAGTGCTCAGAGCCATTTGAACCATTTTGAACCGTACCGAGTCTCACCACCTACATTTCTAGTAAATGTCTGTAACAGTGTTGGCTCAAATAGAAGAAAACAGTCAAATGCTTTCATCGTGAATTGTCCTTCTGCCTTCTGCTCTGTACCGCTCGGGAGCGCAGACTGACCAGTAACCCCTTTTTCCCTCTCCCATCAATGTCAGGACATGACACCACTGAAAGAAATATTTCCAGTCTCCATTTGCGTAGCAGGATCAGGAATATAATTATACATGAAGACTTTGAGCTCTAATTGATAGATACATTTGTTAAAGTTTCACATTCTCAACGTTGTAATGTTCATTATGTTAATGTTGACAATAAATTTGTCTATCCTAAACAGCACTATGAGCAATTCGGAGGCGATCTCTACGGTAAGTTCGTATAAAATTTTCTTTCGCTCTGACTTCTGATAATCAAAATAATTGCTCGCAACAAAAGTGGAAAATAATTTAGATCACCTGCCAAGCGGATTTGTTAACATTACGGCCGTCGCACTAACAGTTACTTATGCGAAATCTACGCGATCCAGGACGGTGTACAGTCCTCGCGAGTTCACTTTCTATTCTTACAAAAAATATGCGTTTGGTAACAGCCTGTCTCTGACGTCATCCGAGGCCGCGTGCACTCCGGCGTTTGGCTGCCGCGGATCGTACAGTGGCTGGGTGCGAAGTGAAGCCTTGTATTGCATCTCGTGCTGTATTTACATATGTAGCGCAGCGGACAGCCAAGGGAACACCTAATATCATTCGCCCTATGCCCACGGTAGCTGCCTCTATTCGAGTTAGCGATGCCGATGGAAGCAGACGCGTTACTCAGTGCTCGCGCGACCGGTACGCATGCGCAGGCAGTGCCCGCGCCGCCCGGCCGCGATGCGGTTGGGCTTGCCCCTCCGTTTGCCCCGCCGTCAGCTGGCGCATCTACAACGACCCGATCCGCCGCGGGGGGAGGGAATAGTACCCCCGTTGCAGAGCTGTCTTCGGAGGCCGAGATGGACTTCACTTCGGAAGTGTATGCGGGCAGCTTTGCAGTAGAGCGTATTACGTGCCGATTAGAGGACGAGAGCGACAGAAGACCTCGCGACCGTACGCCTGATAGGCTCTTCACGAGGGATGAGCCCACTGACTGTTTCCAGAAACCACCTGCGAAGAAACAGGCACGGCTGAAGCAGCTCGTCGTCGCCCGAGAACTGGATGTTTCACGTCGACTCCAGGCACTGCAGGGAATGGGTACCGCCTCGGATGAAGCCATATTATCCCTGAAAAATCAACAGCGAGACTGCGCCGTACAACAGCGTACTCTCGAAACAGAACAACGCCGCGAGGACCAAGCTGATGATTCATCTACGCCAGCACAGGCGCCAAACCTACAGCTCCACGAAAAGTACCGGCAATCGTCCTACAGTTCAAGCAGAACTATAAGAAACTCCGCAACTGGATCAAGGACAATTGTCAGCTATCATTCACTGTCAAACGGATAAGAGAAGATCTGCTGAAGCTTAATCTGTCGTCTATGGCAGATTGTGTACTGGTCAAGAACACACTTGGAAAGCAAGGGATCCCCAATTAAATGTTTCAACCGGACAGACTGCCGACCATCAAGGCGTTACTTAAGGGAATTACGAGGAGACTCCCCCATGAAGTTAGAACTTGAAGAGATGCGGTACGTAGTCGCAAAAGTTGAGTACCACCGAATGCCTGACACAAATCAACTCACCGGCCATCGTGTCATAATTCTGCAAGACACCCCACAACACTCCGATATCTTCAACGTTACACATTTCTACTACCTTACAGTCACTGCGAAGAAGTTTTGCAAGGCCTGGGGCACCACACAATGCTTCCGCTGCAAGGGCTTTAACCATGGAGCCCGCCTCTGCACAATGCAGAGGACTTCCGCTGCTTCGAATAACTTCCATCACAACACATCGACGCCAACCTCCACTGCCACCGCCGCCTCTTACTGATGGGAGCTCCTGGCCTTCACTGGTAGCATGCAACGCAGCTCATGCACGGCCTATGAATGCGCACACCGCAGCAGCGTCACCTGCTGCCCAGGCTCGAAAACCTGCATTTCATAGGCCTCGTCTCCAACCATCCACGGCTCTGCAGAACGATGGCGACATCCACATTTCTCATGCTTTTTGAGAGTTGCTTTCAATTAGAACATTCGAAACGGGGGTACTAGCAGTAATGGACAGCCCGGTTGGCTGACTAGTGGGAGAAGGATATCATGTAGAACAAAGCGGGAATTATATCAAAATGTAACAAGTAGTCAGAATCAAGCTACAGTAGCCCATTACAAACAGTATTGTCAGGTGCTTAAAAATGTTATTAGCAAGGCAAAAAGTATATGCAAATAGAATAGCTAATTCACAGTATAAAATTAAAGCCATACGGTCAGTTGTGAAGGAAGTGTCTGGCCAGCAGCACAAGGTTGATGATATAAAGTCAGTTTGCAATAATAATATTTCTGTTACTGATAAATCAGATATATGTACAGTATTTAACAACCATTTTCTGAGCATTGCGTGTGAATTAAATAATAATTTACTATCTACAGGAAATCATATAAATTTCTTAGCATATGCCTTTCCGAGATTGACGTCTGAAATACTCCTCTGTGATACAGACAAGAGGGAGATTGAGACAATAATCAAATCACTGAAGACTAAGGACTCTCATGGTTATGATGGAGTGTCTAGTAGAATATTAAAGTACTGTGCTGCACATGTTAGCCCTGTATTTATCCATATTTCTAATTTTTCCTTTAGGAATGGTCAGTTTCCTGAGCGATTAAAGTACTCAGTAGTAAAGCCGATTAATAAAAAGGGAGAAAGGGACAATGTAGATAATTTTAGACTTATTTCTACGCCATCAGTGTTTGCAAAAGTTATCGAAAAGGCTGTGTATGTAAGGTTAATTGATCATTTTATGTCACACGATTTGCTATCAAATGTACACAGTTCGGCTTTAGAAGTCGTTTGACAACTGAAAATGCTATACTCTCTTTTCTCTGTGAGTTAGTGGATGGGCTAAACAAAAATTTCGAACGCTTGGCGTATTTTTTTATTTAACAAAGACATTTGACTGTGTTGATCACATAATATTGCTCCAGAAGTTGCACCATTACGGAATTAGGGGAGTAGCTCACAATTGGTTGACCTCTTACTTTAGCAACAGGCAGCAAAAGGTCATTATTCACATTGTTGATAACGGCTGTGATGTGGGATCTGAGTGGGGTACTGTCAAGTGGGGGGTTCCCTAGCGATCAGTGTTGGGGTCGCCCCTGTTCCTTATTTATATAATTGATATGTCCTCTAGTATTATGGGTAACTCTAAAATATTTCTGTTTGCTGATGAAACTAGCTTGGTAGTAAAGGTTGTTGTGTGCAACATTGACTCGGTTTCAAGTAGAGCAGTACATGACCTCAGTTCATGGCTTGTAGAAAATAAACTAACGTTAAATCACAGTAAGACTCAGTTTTTACAGTTCCTAACATACAATTCAACAAAACCTGACGTTTTAGTCTCACAGAACGGGCATATGAATCTGAACAGTTCAAATTCCTAGGTGTTCAGATAGGTAGTAAGCTGTCGTGGAAAGCCCACGTTCAGGATCTTGTTCAAAGACTTAATACTGCCACTTTCACTATTCGAACGGTATCGAAAGTGAGTGACATTTCGACACTCAAATTAGTCTACTTTGCTAATTTTCATTCAATTATGTCGTATGATATTGTGTTTTGGAGTAACTCTTCCCATTCTAGAAGGAGATTTTCGGCTCAGAAACGGGCGGTTCGGGCAATAAGTAGTGTGAGTTCACGAAACTCTTGTCGACCTCTTTTCACGAGTCGGTGTATTTTGACATTGGCATCTCAGTATGTATATTCCTTATTATCGTTTCTTGTTACCAATATTAGTTTATTTCCAACAACAAGCACCTTTCTCTCGGTTAATACTCGGCAGAAATCAAACCTCCATTAGGATCGTGCATTTTCAATAAGCTGCCACTCGATTTCAAAAATCTTACCAGTAATCCACGCGCTTTCACATTGAAACTGAAGAGTTTCCTCATGGGTCATTCCTTCTATTCTGTCGAGGAGTTCCTTGAAAAATTAAGATGATTCTCATTGTATTGCTGATAGCGTTAGCTTAAACTTATTGACTGATTTTCTTTCAGGTTCATGAACATTTATTTTCATCTGTTATTATTTTTCATGTTGTAAGTTCATGTACTGACACGTTCCATGACCTTGGAGATTTGCTCCTCAATTTGGTCCTACGGAACTTGACATTTAAATAAATTAAAAATAAAATCGCTCTCCTCACGCATATCGTCACCACGTTAGCAGACGTAACGAAGCAGCTGATGCAGCTACCAAACACCATCGCCGCCGGAGTTGAATCGGCAGTCTGCAGAGCCGTCAAGGCAGCCACTGAAGTCACCACTATACCAAAGCATGGCTAGAGCGCCCAGGCTGGATGAATTGAGAATTGTCGCGTACAATGTGAACTGCCGCACCTTCGAAGTCGCCGAGCTGCAACAGTTCATTTTCTATTTCAAGATCGACATCTGCCTCGTCAGTGAGAGTTTCCTGGAGCTTTTCCTGAAGCAGTAACTCTGCCAACTTCGTTGCTTCAGGACAGACCGACAAACACATGGAGGGAGTACCGCCATTTTCGTTCACAGTTCTATCCGTTATCATGAAGTTCAACTGTCACTCACTGATCATATCAAGGCGACGGCCGTGGTTATATAGATGAAAACCGGACCCGTCACCTTTGTCGCTGTCTGTCGCAGTCAACAGAGGATATTTCACCTTGAAGATGGTTGCTCGCTCCACCTCGTGCCTAGGAAATTGTTCATGGCTGGCAACCTGAATTCAAAACACCCATAATGGAACTCAGCTGTCATCAACTGGAGTGGTCGTATCCTTCTCCAAGAGCTCGAAGAAGCCAACGCCTATTCCTGCGTTCCTGGTGAACCTACCTGCTACCATTCACAAGGAGTGCCTGATGTTATTGGCATTGCCATTACCAAGGGGATTCCGCAGTGCTTAGATGCTGAGGTGATCCACGCCCTCAACTCGGACAATCTACTTGTCCTCTTCTGCCTCAGAGTGACTGCAGAATGTCTACCTGGACGCCTCAACCAGCGCTGCACAGACTGGCACCGTTTTAGAAAACGTGTCGACTTCGCGGTCACCTTCATCGACGAGAAGGAAGCTGTCACTCTAGCCTGGTTCGACAGATTCACTGAAATCATCACTAATGCTTTTCACGAGGCCACACCACCACGGCAGTTGCCTCGCCACTTGTGCCCAGCCTTCGTCTAAACATTCTAGCCTCTGTCTGGACAAGGAATCGACTATGCTGTGAGTGGCGCCTCACCCACAATGCAGCTCTCAAGCAGCACATCAACCAACTGTGACGGCAAATATGGGCTGGCATTGAGGAACGTCATAATTAAAAGTGGGCTCAAAAACTCTGCAGCGTTTTCGCTTCCCGCGCCCGGGTTCCCGGGTTCGATTCCCGGCGGGGTCAGGGATTTTCTCTGCCTCGTGATGACTGGGTGTTGTGTACTGTCCTTAGGGTAGTTAGGTTTAAGTTGTTCTAAGTTCTAGGGGACTGATGACCATAGATGTTAAGTCCCATAGTGCTCAGAGCGATTTGAAACTCTGCAGCTACACCCCAGATCCATTTGGCTGGCAAACCGTAAGCCACTTCACTGACAAGAGGACGAAAACACCACCGCTGAGAACAGGTGATGGGAGAGAATACCGCCTGGGTGACAAGGGTGACACGTTCGTAGATGTCTTTGAGGCCAATTTTCAGCCACTGCACGACTGAGTTGACCTTCAATGGGCTGCTGCTATTGAGTGAGTCGTTGCTGCAATCCTTCAGAAAGATGTTGAGGAAGAGGGCCCCATTACTCCAGTCATGCCTGAAGACGTCCAAGTAGGCATCCAGATGCTGCCAAACAACAAAGTTCCTGTATCCGACGGCATGAGCAGGAAGATCCGAAGCAGTTGCCATGGTCAGCGATTGTCCATCTTGCCTCCATGTTTAAATGTAGCAGCACGACAGCCATCTTTCCTGCTGCAGGGAAGAATTCTGCCATCATCACAATGCCAAAACCAGGGAAGAATAACAAGCACCCTACCAGCTATCGCCCAATAAGTCTGCTTCCACATATCAGCAAGCTCTTTGAGCATCTCTTCCTCTGCCTGGTCCAAAGTCTGGTCTCACAGCTCCATATCCTGCTACCATAGCAATTCGGGTTTTGCAGCAGGCATTTCACCAAGCAGCAGATTCTCCGAGCGGTGAAATTCATCATGGAAGCCTTCAACCGGCGCGAGTTTTGCAGCGCAGTTCTACTTGACGTCACAAAGTCGTTTGACAGTGTATGGCACTATGGATTGTAATTGAAACTGCACACCCTCAGACTTCCCAGAGCGTATGTGAATGTGACTGCCTCCTATCTGAAGTACCGAACATTCATTGTCCGACTCGACAGCGACATCTCTCGAGTCTGGCGGATCAACGTGGGCGTTCCATAGGGATTGGTCCTTGAACCAGTCCTTTACACGACCTACACCTCGGACAAGCCCACAGTAACACGAGTCGAGAAGGTAATATATGCGGGCGATACCATGTTGTACTACAGCAGCAGATGGCGAGAAGTCCTCATGCAACCGCTACATAGTGCCGTCAGCGACTGGAAAGCCCGCTGGAGGTTTACATTTAACCACATCAAAACGCATGTCATCGTCTTTATCTGGAAGCGCACCATGCCACAATGGCAGCTGCTCCTCTACAGAACGGAGCTCCCTTGGCTCTCCTTTGTCCGGATTTTAGGAGTCCTCATCGATAAACGGCTTATCTGTTACCTCGACATAAACGGCTCACCTGTCACCTCGACACCGCTGACGTTCGCAAAAAGATTAATCAACAATTGAGGGCCCTGTACCCTATCCTTAATGAGCGTTCGGAAATGTCCATAGATAACGGTATTCTTGTCTACCCTCTGTACCTCCGCCCACTCTTTGATTACGCTTATGAAGTGTGGAGAGGTGCCACGCACACAAACATCCAGCGCCTACAGTCACTCCAAAATAAAGCAATTCGTCAGGTACACCATGTCCACCTCCAGTTCCCGCATGAATACCCGCATGTCGCAGCTGAAGAGAGGGAAGTCCTCCAACGTCATCAGAACATAACGTGACGTTTCTATGCACGCGTCCTCCAACGCCCTCATCCAGAGCAGACACCCCTTTGCGCTGCTAGGCCGTTGAAGCACCGCAACCTTAAGAAGACTGTAAACTGACGTGACCAGAAACTCAAAATAAGTTAAGTTCCTAAAGCCGTCACACACACTACCCGAAACTACACACCAAAATAAAGTTTAACACATTTCCAAACCCTCTAAAGATGAAGGAAATGACTACTGGTAAACACTTCACGCAACGGCTGTATGCAGTCTGAAAAAGTTGCGGTAGGTAGAAGCCTCTAAACTGCCGCTTTCTCGTAAGCATGATATTTTATAACCCTCTTGTGTATTAATTTATAATCTTTGTAATTTTTGTATGCATGTAGTTAAGTTTTTTAAAATCACAGGAAAAGTTTTAACTCCCCTGTATTTAACCTTTGCATCTAGAATTTTCAGAACAGAAATGACAGTAGAACCTGACCTCTGAACTACAACTTTAAGAGAGCTTGTACTTGTTGTTATTTATATCCAGGCCTTGGAACCTGTTATAGCTCTATTACTTAATAGGTTTCATCACGTCCTGCAACCAGAACTTTCTAGCATTAATATAACAGGTACTTAATCTACTACAAATAAGGGTGATTTATTTCAAAATTTACTTTTGTGCAAATTACTCGAAAACTATTAGATGTACGTCAATGGGGTTACATAATTAATGTTTTTCTCTTGCACTGAAGCTTAATACAAATTTTCATACTTCTAAGTGTAACATTTAGCGCCTTCAATTTTTCTTAAGAAAGCGGATTCTAACCAAAATATTCCTTTAATCACATTGAGACTTCTACCTCTTAATTTTGACAAACATGTGCACATAAAGGCTAATTTTTGGGTTTCTAGCTTATTACACTCCTGGAAATTGAAATACGAACACCGTGAATTCATTGTCCCAGGAAGGGGAAACTTTATTGACACATTCCTGGGGTCACATACATCACATGATCACACTGACAGAACCACAGGCACATAGACACAGTCAACAGAGCATGCACAATGCCGGCACTAGTACAGTGTATATCCACCTTTCGCAGCAATGCAGGCTGCTATTCTCCCATGGAGACGATCGTAGAGATGCTGGATGTAGTCCTGTGGAACGGCTTGCCATGCCATTTCCACCTGGCGCCTCAGTTGGACCAGCGTTCGTGCTGGACGTGCAGACCGCGTGAGACGACGCTTCATCCAGTCCCAAACATGCTCAATGGGGGACAGATCCGGAGATCTTGCTGGCCAGGGTAGTTGACTTACACCTTCTAGAGCACATTGGGTGGCACGGGATACATGCGGACGTGCATTGTCCTGTTGAAACAGCAAGTTCCCTTGCCGGTCTAGGAGTGGTAGAACGATGGGTTCGATGACGGTTTGGACGTACCGTGCACTATTCAATGTCCCCTCGACGATCACCAGAGGTGTACGGCCATTGTAGGAGATCGCTCCCCACACCATGATGCCGGGTGTTGGCCCTGTGTGCCTCGATCGTATGCAGCCCTGATTGTGGCGCTCACCTGCACGGCGCCAAACACGCATACGACCATCATTGGCACCAAGGCAGAAGCGACTCTCATCGCTGAAGACGACACGTCTCCATTCGTCCCTCCATTCACGCCTGTCGCGACACCACTGGAGGCGGGCTGCACGATGTTGGGGCGTGAGCGGAAAAAGGCCTAACGGTGTGCGGGACCGTAGCCCAGCTTCATGGAGACGGTGGCGAATGGTCCTCGCCGATACCCCAGGAGCAACAGTGTCCCTAATTTGCTGGGAAGTGGCGGTGCGGTCCCCTACGGCACTGCGTAGGATCCTACGGTCTTGGCGTGCATCCGTGTGTCGCTGCGGTCCGGTCCCAGGTCGACGGGCACGTGCACCTTCCGCCGACCACTGGCGACAACATCGATGTACTGTGGAGACCTCACGCCCCACGTGTTGAGCAATTCGGCGGTACGTCCACCCGGCCTCCCGCATGCCCACTATACGCCCTCGCTCAAAGTCCGTCAACTGCACATACAGTTCACGTCCACGCTGTCGCGGCATGCTACCAGTGTTAAAGACTGCGATGGAGCTCCGTATGCCACGGCAAACTGGCTGACATTGACGGTGGCGGTGCACAAATGCTGCGCAGCTAGCGCCATTCGACGGCCTCACTGCGGTTCCTGGTGTGTCCGCTGTGCCGTGCGTGTGATCATTGCTTGTACAGCCCTATCGCAGTGTCCGGAGCAAGTATGGTGGGTCTGACACACCGGTGTCAATGTGTTCTTTTTTCCATTTCCAGGAGTGTATTTAGCGACACTTATGTTTTTCTTTAAACGACGTATTTAGTGAAAAATATTGACCTGATCATTCTGAGATTTGACAGTTTACAAATTAATATACTAAAGCACATGCGAACAAAGTTTGGAGCAGCAACTTTAACTATTAATTCCATTCTTAAATTATGGTGCAATACTTACGTGATACGCACAGACGTGTTACGTTGATGTGGCGCTACTAGCAGTGAACTGGCTTATGTCCTGACACACTCACTCACCTACGTATTTCTCCAATGATGCAGCTCTTGTTTCGCTACAGACTGAGCTTACTTTTATTACATTGGTATTTTTTAGATTTTGTAACTCAGCTGAGGATGGCAGTAATCCGAAACCTGTGAATGTGAATTCTATAGCATATCTGATCAAGACGGACTTTTTTGAATAAAGTCCTCGCTGTTCTTAGAAATTATTTTTCATGCATTTGTAGTGCTTCTAGAACTAGCCTTTCACCTGTTGTGCGGTTAGGCGCCACATTCACGAATGTCCTGGGTCCCCTGTAACACTGTCTCTTCCATCACATGAAACATTTTCAAGAAGCGCAACTGTTCTCAGAATTTATCACAACCGTAGAGTTTTATAATTGGTATTTTAGATCACGCTGCGAAAGAAGATGTAACAAGTGTAAGTGGCTTTCATTTTTTGTAAACTTTATTGGAGTGGGTGGATAACATCCGTTTTGCTGCCTTCAGCTCTAGTGTCCTCTTTTCTGCAACGAACATAGTGCGTCCAGCTCTCTCTACAGATCTGTGGGACGAGCAGGTGGCATAAAACGATAATAACGACTATGTCTTTTGTAGTCGCTGAGAAGACCTGCTCGCAGCTTAGCCATTACACATTAAGATACTGAGGCCTTAATGTTGGCTCGCATTTTTAGCAGCACGTGAGATTTCTTGTCTGTAACACGGACCAAGCGTACCTTAAGATATTCCGGTGAATCAAGAGGTATTATCAGGGAATCCGTTTCCTCTGGTTCGACATTGACCCTTTCAATTAAATACATTTTCTATGTAACAGACGCTTCAAGCCATCAATTCTGCGTATCGCTGATTCCCATCGACACAACGTTGTGCGAGGCACGATACTTATGGTGGAAAGAATAGTGCTACGTCTTGTGACCATGACAGTGTATTCACCTTTAATTTTAAGCATCAGCAGGCTTTCTACTTGCTGATATGTTGATGTCTCTATTACAATGCATGGAGTGTGTGTAAGAGTGCCTAAATTTTTTTTTCTTTTTCTTTTGCAGTGAAAGGATAGGGAAACGTGTGTTTGTCGCACTTGACAAGAAACTCAAGTTCACCGAGGAAGAAATAGAAACTGCATGTGACATGGTTTGACCAAACTCAGTATCAAGGAAGAACATTAAATTATAAAAGGGTACTTCTGGAGCCCACTAGACTCACCTCCTGATGTATCTAAAAACTTTAGAGACAATTTCAGTTCGCCTGTAATTAAGTTCCTTAATCATACTGGAATCGTTGGACGAGATTGTAAGCATCTCAGAATGATCTAGGATAATTATAGTTTCAGTAATGTTGAGCATGATAATACTGTACATGCTGTGGAACATCACTAAATGCCTTCTCTGAAAACTGCCCAGAACAGATAGCTCAGAACCCCACTCATGGCGGAAATATTTTAGATCTAATAACAAATAGGTTGGACCTCTTTGAGGTAGTCCACATCGTAAACGTTCTCAGTGACCATGAGGCAATTATACTAACCATAAAGACCTACGTAGAAAAGGCGACTAAAACAAGCAGACTGATCTATATGCTCAGCAATCTAGACAGCGAAGCAGTAGTATCATGTCTCGATGACGAACTTGAAACTTTAAACTCTGATGAGGAACATGTACACGTACTATGGCTCAAGTTAAGTTGACAATGCACTGTATAGAAATGTACCCAGGGGAACAGTCCATGAAAGGAGAGGCCCTCCATGGTATACAGTTACTGTAAAGAAATGACTAGAGAAACGAAAACTACTGCATAACAGGTGTAAAGCAAATTATTGTGCGGTAAGTAGAGAGATAACGAATTAAATGAGTTTGGCAGTCAAGAGAGTAATGAGTGGAGCCATCAATGACTACTGTATTAGAATATTTCGAAACATATTTAACAAAACCCAAAGAAATTCTGGTCGTATGCAAAGGCTGTTAGTGGCACAAAAGTTAGTTTCCAACACTACACATGGACAAGGCTGGAAATCAAATTTAGTGTGGCAAAGCAAAAGCGGAATGCTTAATTCTGTTTTCAAATGATCCTTTTTTAAGGAAAACCCAGGAGTACTGATGAAGTTTATATCTCGGACCACTAGATGAGCGACAGATATTTGTGTGGCATTGAGAAACAACTGAAATATTTAAAATTGGCGCTAAGCCCCAGAGCAATATCGTCTGATGGAATCCCTATGAGAATCTGAACCCAATTTGCGGCTGAGCTAACCTCTCTGTTAACCATTATCTGTTGCGGATCCCTCGAAAAAAAAAAAAAAAAAAAAAGCAACCATGTCCAGCTGGTGAACGAAAGCAAAGGTCACGTATGTCTACAAGAAGGGTATCAAAAGTGATCCACAAAAGTACCTTCTTCTGTCCCTAACACCCATTTGTAGTTGAATCTCAGAACATCGTTTGAGCTCAGGCATAATGAGTTATCTCGAACAGAACGTTCCCCTCCATATCAACCAGTATGGATTTTGAAAACATAAAATTATGTGAAACTCAGCTCCCACTTCTTTCACACTACTTCCTGAAAGTCATGGATCAAGGCAGACAGATCGAGGAAGTAATTTCCGAAAAGCATTTCACTCAGTACCATGACTAATATGCATTAGAAAAGTGTGACGAAATGTGTGACTGGACTGCGGATTGCTTTGTAGGGAGAACGCAGCATGTTTCTTGGATGGAGAATCATCCACAGATGTAGAAATACCTTCGGATGTACCACAGGTAAGTGTGTTGGGTCACTTGCTGTTCATGTTCTATATTAATGATCTTGTGGACAATATTAGTAGTAGTTTTCGAAGATGAATCCGTTATGTAGAACGAAATTCAGTCTGCACGAAGGTGCATTAATATTCAGTCAGACCAAGATAAGAAATCAAATTATTGCAGTGACCGGCAATTCGGTTTTAATGTACAAAAATTTAGAACTATGCACCTCAAAAAACGAAAAAACGTAGTACTATAGGAACATTATGTCAATGAGTCGCAGTTGGACTCTGTAAATTCATTCACACAGTTGGGTATTACTATTAGTAGGGAAGTGAAGTGGAACGATAACATAGCCACAGTCGCGGGCAAAGCAGGTTGCAGACATTTCTTAATTGGTAGATTACTGGGGAAATGCTGTCAGTCTACAAAGGACATTGCTTACAAATCATCAGTGTGACCCATCCTTGGACACTGCTCAAGTATATGCGACACGTACCGTACAGGACTAATGGGATACATTGAGCGTCTACAGAGGTAGGCAACACAAATTGTCACAGGTTTGTTAGACACGCGAAAGAGTCTCAATGAGATGTTGAAAAAAAAAGAAAAGGACCTGGCAAACTCTTAAAGACATACAGAAACCGTCCTGAGGAAGCCTAATAAAAATGGTTCAAGAACCGCCTTTAAATAATGACTGTACGAAAATGTTACAGAACCTTGCACATTGCTCCCCTACGGATCGTGAGCATAAGACTATATTAATTATAGCTTGCACAGAGGCATGTAACCAATCATTTTTCCCTCACTCCATATGTGAATGCAATGGAAAAAGCCTAAATAACTCGCACAGTCTTATGTATCATCAGCCATGCACCTCACAATGGTTTGCGTGATATAGATGTAGAAGGGTGCGATTACGAAACCTTAGACTGAAATTCAGAAATCATGTCACATAACCTGATATTTTCTAAAATATACTCTCATCTCATCCTTTCACACCTCAAAATACAGGCTGTTACAAAAAGGTACGGCCAAACTTTCAGGAGACATTCCTCGCACACAAAGAAAGAAAATATGTTATGTCGACATGTGTCCGGAAACACTTACTTTCCATGTTAGAGCTAATTTTATTACTTCTCTTCAAATCACATTAATCATGGAATGGAAACACACAGCAACAGAACGTACCAGAGTGACTTCAAACACTTTGTTACGGGAAATGTTCAAAATGTCCTCCGTTAGCGAGGATACATGCATCCACCCTCCGTCGCATGGAATCCCTGATGCGCTCATGCAGCCCTGGAGAATGGCGTATTGTATCACAGCCGTCCACAATACGAGCACGAAGAATCTCGATCTTTGGTACCAGGGTTGCGTAGGCAAGAGCTTTCAAATGCCCCCATAAATGAAAGTCCATAGGGTTGAGGTCAGGAGAGCGTGGAGGTCATGGAATTGGTCCGCCTCTACTAATCCAGCGGTCACCGAATCTGTTGTTGAGAAGCGTACAAACACTTCGACTGAAACGTGCAGGAGCTCCATCGTGCATGAACCACATGTTGTGTCGTACTTGTAAAGGCACATGTTCTAGCAGCACAGGTAGAATATCCCGTAGGAAATCATTATAACGTGCTCCATTGAGCGTAGGTGGACGAAACTAAAATGAGCTCTAACATGGAAATTAAGCGTTTCCGGACACACGTCCACATAACATCTTTTCTTTATTTGTCTGTGAGGAATGTTTCCTGAAAGTTTGGCCGTACATTTTTGTAACACCCTGTAGAATTATGTTCTATTAAGATTTACATTTCTAGAATGCAATTAATTCACTCTGGTGGGGTACCCACAGAAGTCCTTTTGTTCGTTGGTTGCTGAAGTTCACTCTTGCGCCGTATTGACTGCAAGTGTTACAGACAGAGTTAGATATTTCCATTTTGGTCTCTCGAGAGGCTCGGGGAGCATTAATTCACTCAGGCACAAGCCCACACACAAGTTCAAAGCAATTGATGTGTTGTATGTACCCGGCAGTTCGCTGGCTAGTAACTGCTTGGCTCAGCAGTCATCCACCCAGTCAGCTTGTAGCAGACCTTTAGGTTGATAGTTTGATACAATCCCTGGAAATGGTTAAGCCATATCCGAGTTCGCTATGGCACATAACATCCCACCGCGTGCAGCACGATGGTCTCTGATGCTCGCACAGAATTGTTCGCATACAATGGTATTGGTAACAATTTAGCTAACATGCTATGATCTTTGTAACATTTTTGCGTACCTTACATATTATTTTAAGATTGAGAAGCTTTATGCCTGTGTTCCAGCAAGTACGCTTGCATGCTCTGTTAGGTACAGTTCACAGAGATTGTATTTGTAGGAGGCGTTTTTAATACAACTTAGAATATCTTTTCAACTTATAACATAACAACTTTGCATTTTGACTATTATCTCATATAGTTCCCATCATAATTTAAAATCGAATTTTTATGTCTTGTTTTTCAACCAAGGATTAAATACTGTT